>NC_073377.1:2940756-3108256 GCF_028641065.1 Leucoraja erinaceus
GTAACTCAGCGGGACAGGCAGCATCTCTGGAGGGAAGGAATGGGTGGCGTTTCATGTCGAGGCCCTTCTTCACACTGAGAGTCAGGGGAAAGGGAAACGAGAGGTATAGACGGTGATGTAGAGAGGTGTAGAACAAATGAATGAAAGATGTGCATAAAAGTAATGATGATAAAGGAAACAGATAACAGAAACATAGTTAGCTGTTTGCTATGTAAGAACGAGAAGCTGGTGCAACCTGAGAGTGGGAGGGATGGAGAGAGAGGGACTGCAGGGGTTACTTGAAGTTAGAGAAACCACTGGGTTGTAAGGTTCGTACAGTTTCACAAATACTTCTATTGTACTTGCTGCAAATGACAGCCAACACAAAGAGACCATCTTTTGTTTCATTCTAAAATAAGTGCGTTTAAAATATACTTTTCTCCTACAGAAAAGCCACGGTAAGCAACTCATTACAAAAAGTACCTGAAACCTCTTAATAGAAAGTGACAATCAGTGTGAAGTATGTCCTATGGCGAGGCTGTAAAGGAATTGAACAATAGAGAAATGATTGCATTGCCTGGAAACTGTAGTTTGTTTCAATGAGGCTCTGAAAGCTTCCAGCTGCAGTCCTTGTTTCCTTTTAAGCTACTCCCAGTCCAGTTTAGTTTGGAGATACAGCGCGGAAACAGGCCATTCGGCCCACTGGGTCCGCACTGACCTCCGATCACCCCGTACACTAACACTATCCTACACACTAGGGACAATTTACAATTTTTCCCAAAGCCAATTAACTTACAAACCTGAGACAGATGCAAATTGCTGGAGTAACTCAGCGGGACTGGCAGCATCTCTGGAAATAGGGAATGGGTGACATTTCGGGTCAAGACCCTTCTTCAGAAGACCCTGTCTGAAGAAGGGTCTCGACCCGAAACTTCACCCATTCCTTCTCTCCAGAGTTGCTGCCTTTCCTGCTGAGTTACTCCAGCAGTTTGTGTCTATCTTTGGTTGAAACCAGCATCTGCAGTTCCTTCCTGTGGGTCTTTGGAGCGTGGGAGGAATCCGGAGCACCCGGTCACAGGGAAAACCCATGTGGTCACATGGATCATATACAAACTTCAATCAGACAGCACCCGGAGTCAGGATCGAACTTGGTCTATGGAGCTGGAAGGTAGTAACTCTACCGTTGCGCCACCATGCCTCTCATTGTTGAACCACAATCATGGATTATTTTTAAGGTACTCCTTGTCGTCTGATGTGAGAAGCTGAGATCGACAGATATATAGATTGGAAGTACTTCGAGGGTTATTCCCCAAATCCAGTCAAATGGGACCAGCCCAGTATACTTGGTCAGTATGGATAAGGTGGGCCGAAGGACATGTTTGTTTGCTGTACATTTCTATGATTATAAAGAACAAGATTGGAAGCATTTACTCCACCATACATTTGTGTATGCGGTCTGTGGTCATGATAAGACATAACGTCACACAATATGGAAACAGGTCCTTCAGCCCGATACGTCCCTGCTGTTCAAGATACCCCATCCAAGATAGTTCTATTTGCCCACATTCGGCCCATATCCCTCTAAAGTTTTCCTATCTATGTACCTGTCCAAATGTATTTTTAATGTAGTAATTGTACCTGCCTCATCTACTTAATCTGGGGAAAACAAAACAAAGTGCTGGAGTAACTCAGCGGGTTAGGCAATATCTCTGGAGGAAACTCTGGAGTTTCAGTGTCTGTATAACTTGTTATCACCTATCCCACCGCCACCAATGTACCATTGTGGGCTCCACCTTTCCTTGATTATCGTTGCTTTTTGCATTTCTTCCATTCATTTGTTTCCTTTTCCCCTGACTCTCAGTCTAATGCCCCTGTCCCACTTAGGAAACCTGAGCAGAAATCTCTGGAGAATTTGCGCCCCACTTAAGGTTTCCATGCAGTTCCCGGAGGTTTTTGTCAGTCTCCCTACCTGCTTCCACTACCTGCAGCCTCCGGGAACCGCACGGAAACCTTGGGTGGGGCGCAAAGTCTCCAGAGGTTAGGATGGAACTCGAACTGAAACGTATTGAGTATAGAAGCTGGGATGTAATGTTAAAATTGTACAAGGCATTGGTGAGACCAAATCTGGAGTATGGTGTACAATTTTGGGTCGCCAAATTATAGGAAGGATGTCAACAAAATAGAGAGAGTACAGAGGAGATTTACTAGAATGTTGCCTGGGTTTCAACAACTAAGTTACAGAGATAGGTTGAATAAGTTAGGTCTTTATTCTCTGGAGCGCAGAAGGTTAAGGGGGGACCTGATAGAGGTCTTTAAAATGATGAGAGGGATAGACAGAGTTGATGTGGACAAGCTTTTCCCTTTGAGAATAGGGAAGATTCAAACAAGAGGACATGACTTCAGAATTAAGGGACAGAAGTTTAGGGGTAACATGAGGGGGAACTTCTTTACGCAGAGAGTGGTGGCGGTGTGGAATGAGCTTCCAGTGGAAGTGGTGGAGGCAGGTTCATTGGTATCATTTAAAAATAAATTGGATAGGCATATGGATGAGAAGGGAATGGAGGGTTATGGTACGAGTGCAGGCAGGTGGGACTAAGGGGAAAATAATTTGTTCGGCATGGACTTGTAGGGCCGAGATGGCCTGTTTCCGTGCTGTAATTGTTATATGGTTATATGGTCACCTATTCCTTTACTCCAGAGAAGCTGCCGGAGTTACTGCAGCCTTTTGTGTCTGTCTCTGGATGACATGTTAGGCAATGTTTGGGGTTGGGATTCATCTTCAGACTCATTGTAGTTAGGGGTGAGGAAATTGGAAGAGAGGTAGGGGTGGGACAATGCTTGTAAACTTCCTGTCTATTAATCTCTGTGTTTTGCTTTCAATAAAGGCTAATACTCCAAAAGCTTTCTCAATAATTTGCTATAACTGCCTGTGCAGTGCATGTTTGATGCAATAAGACTATGACATTCTAGTCTCACCCCATGTAAATAATAATTTCAAAGGTCTTTTATTGTTACATGTACCAATTAAGGTACAGTGATGTGCGAATTACCATACAGCCATATGAAAAAAAAAGCAACAAGACACACAACTACATAAAAGTTAACATAAACATCCACCACAGCGGATTCCCCACATTCCTCTGTGGTGGAAGGCAAAAACGTCCAATCTTCTTCCTCTTTATTCTCCCGTGGTCGGGGCAGTCGAATCATCCGTCAGGGCGATCAAAGTTCCCACAGCTGGCGGTCGAAGCCCTTGCGTCGGGGTGGTCAAAACCCCCGCGGCTTGGGAGGTCCCGAAGTCGGTCTCTGGCCAGAGACCACGGGCTCCATGATGTTAAAGTCCACAAGTCAAGTCAAGTCAAGTTTATTTGTCACATACACATACGAGATGTGCAGTGAAATGAAAGTGGGAGCTAATTTGCTCTTTCATTCCTTCTTCCCAAGTGAATAACTTCACCTTGTCATTATAGGAAGTATATTTCACCATCACAGCTTTGAGGTGAGAGGGGCAAGGTTTAAAGGTGATGTGCGACAGGTTTTTTTTACACAGAGGGTGGTGGGTGGATGAAATGCGCTGCTGTGGGTGGTGGCTGAAACTAATATGTTTGTGGTGTTTAAAAGACATTTAGATGGGCATATGGACATGCATGGAACAGAGGGATATGGGCTATGTACAGGTAGGGAAGTGATGGGCTTGACATCACGTTCAGCACAGACATTGTGAATCTAAGGGCCTGTTCAAGTGCTCTGTTGTTCTATGTTCTATGCTTTTAAGACATGGCAAATAAGTTCATAAGTTGTAGGAGCAGATTAGGCCATTCGGTCCAACAAAGACTACACCGCCGTGGCTGATCTATCTTCCCCTCTAAACCCCATTCTCCTGTCTCCTCCTCATAACCCCTGACACCCGTACTGATGAAGAATCTATCTATCTCTGCCTTAAAAATATCCATTGACTTGGCCTCCACAGCCTTGTGTCAATTAATTCCACAGATTCACCACCCTCTTGTCTAAAGAAATTCCTCATCTCCTTTCTCAAGGAACGTCCTTTAATTCTGAGAGAACGGCCTCAGGTCCTAGACTCTGCCACTGGTGGAAACATCCTCTCCACATCCACTCTATCCAGGCATTTCACTATTAGAGTCTGAAGAAGGGTTTCGGCCCGAAATGTTGCCTATTTCCTTCGCTCCGTAGATGCTGCCGCACCCGCTGAGTTTCTCCAGCAATTTTGTCTACCTTCGATTCTCCAGCATCTGCAGTTCCTTCTTGAACATTTCACTATTTGATAAGTTTCAATGAGGTCCCACCGCTCATCCTTCCAAAATTCTAACGAGTCGAGGCTCAGTGCTGAAAGGACAACGATAGAAAGGACTGCATGATTTATTTTTGGCAGAATGTTATGGTAGTTCATCTTCTGTTAATGAGACATTAGCCTAATTGAATCTTTGATTTGTTAATCATCCATTGAAGATGAAAGGATCAAATAACGTTTAAAAATAGGCAAAATGCGACAGATGCTGGAAATCTAAAAGGGAAAAAGCATCTGGAAGCTCAACAGGTCAGTAAACACACGTGGAGAACCAATAAAGTAAGTAGCGGGAATGGTGCTTTGAAGTAGAATCCCCACCCATCACCTCTCTCTGAACTCTCTGACACACATTGCTGGAGTAACTCAGCGGGACAGGCAACATCTCTGGAGAGAAGGAATGGGTGAAGTTTCGGGTTGAGACCCTTCTTCAGACTCTCTCTGAACTCCCTTGTCATGTTCCTGACATTTACTTTACTTTAGACTTTAGACTCAGCGCGGAAACAGGCCCTTCGTCCCACCGATGTCCACACTGACCAGCGATCACACTGTACATTAGCACTATCCTACACGCTAGGGACAATTTACAAATTTTACCGAAGCCAGCTAACCTACATCACCTCTCGTGTTCCTGGTATTTGCTTTACTTTAGACTTTAGAGATACAGCATAGAAACAGGCCCTTCAGCCCACCGTGCCTGCCCCGATCAGCTATCAGCCTGTACACCAACACTGTCCTACACACTAGGGACAATTTACAGAAGCCAATTAACCTACAAACCTGTACGTCTTTGGCATGGGGGAGGAAGCTGGCACCCTGCGGAATCCCATGTGGTCACGGGGAGAACGCACAAACTCCGCAAGGGCAGCAGCGCCCATAGTCAGGATCGGGCCCGGGTCTCTGGCGCTGTAAGGCAGCAACTGTACCGCTGCGCCACCCTGCCACCCCTTCTGGCTCGATTGTAATCGTGTATTGTCTTTCTGCTGACTGGTTAGCACGCAACAAACGCTTTTAACTGCAGCTCGATACACGTGACAATAAACAAAACTGTTCAACTGTTCAGATAAACTACGCCACTGTGCCACCCCCTCCACACCAATCTGTCGCCACCAAGGGCCTTTTTTTGATTAAAAGCAATAATGATGATGCTGGCAGCAAAAGGTGAAAACAGAGAACATCTCTTACCTAAGACTCTTTGAAGTTCAGTGAAACCGGGGAAGCATTCACTGAATACAAATGCAGGAGATCAGCAGGTATCCTGACGGAACATGTCTTCAGCGTTTCTATTGCAGAGATGAATCATAGACATTGGCAGCACAGCGGGACTCTTTGTCAACTGAAAGAGTAGCTATCCAGACTAATCAAAATTTCCAGCTCTGAGTTAGCGGTTATCAGTGTAAAGCCCTGCACGCTGAAGCATATCATGTGCTCATCCAGGAAGTTGTTAACTGTGATCAATTTCTTGCTCTCTCAACCTTACAGGTAGTGAGTTTCACATTTCCACCATACTTTGGGCAAGTGTAATTTTTCATAAATTCGTAAGTTATAGGAACAAAAATAGGCCATACGGCCCATCATGTGGGCGGCACGGTGGCACAGAGGTAGAGTTACTGCCTTATAACACCAGAGACCCAGGTTCGATCCTGACTATGGGTGCTGTCTATATGGAGAATGTACGTTCTTCCTGTGATCTGTGTGGGTTTCCTCCCACACTATAAAGAAGTACAGGTTTATAAGTTAATTGGCTTGGTATAAGTGTAAATTGTCCCTAGTGTGTGTAGGGTAGCATTAATGTGCGGGGATCACTGATCGGTGCAGACTCAGTGGGGCGAAGAGCCTGTTTCCGTACTGTATCTCAAAACTAAAGTCTACTCGCTATTCATTCATGGTTGATCTATCTTTCCCTCTCAACCCCATTCTCCTGCCTGGCCCCCTAACCCCTGACACCCTAACCCCTGATACCCTTACTAATCAAGAATCTTATCAATCTCCACCTGAGAAATATCTCCTATCTGTGGTAATGAATTCCACAGATTCACCATCATCTGACTAAAGAAATTCCTCTTCATCTTTCTAAAGGTAAGTCTTTTTTTTCTGAGGTTATGGCCTCTTGTCCTCGACTTTCCCACTAGTGGAAACATCATCACCACATCCACTCTATCCAGGCCTTGCACTATTCGGTAAGTTTCAATGAGGTCCCCCTCATTCTTCTAAACTCCAGTGGGTACAGGCCCAGTGTCGTCAAACACTCATCATATGTTAACCCAATATTCCCTGGATCATTCTCGTAAACCTTTTCTGGAGCCCCTTTTTCTTCCCATGCAGTCCCCAATCCTTCTAGCTGTGTGCTAGATGCAGGAAAATGTTTCCCGATGTTGTGGGAGTCCATAACCAGGGTTCAGTTTAAGAATGAAAGGTATGTCATTTAGGACTGAGATGAGGAAAAACCTTTTCACCCAGAGAGTTGTGAATCTGTGGAAATCTCTGCCACAAAGGGCAGTGGAGGCCAATTCACTGGATGTTTTTAAGTGAGAGTTAGATTTAGCTCTTAGGGCTAACAGTGTGAAGGGATATGGGGGAAAAGCAGGAACAGTATTTCGGATGATATTTGAATGACTGGGTGGAAGGGCCGAGTGGCCCTACTCCTGCACCTATTTTCTATGTTTCTGTTTACCAGAAATCCATGTGGACCCAATTATTTCCAAAAGCAATACAAAGAATTGTATCAAAAAAGACACAAAGTGCTGGAGTAACAACAGCGGGTCAAACAGCATCTCTGGAGAACACGGATAGTCAACGTTTTGTGTCAGAACACTTCTTTAGACTGATTGCGGGTGGAATCTAGATGAGAAGCACAAAAAACTGGAGTAACTCAGCGGGACAGGCAGCATCTCTGGAGAGAAGGAATGGGTGACGATTCGCGCCAAGACCCTTCTTCAGACTGGTCAGGGATAAGGGAAACGAGAGATATAGCTGATGATGTAGAGAGATAAGGAACAATGAATGAAAGATATGCAAAAAAAGTAACGATGATAAAAGAAACAAGATGTTTGTTGGGTGAAAACAAACCCAACAAACGTGAATCTAGTGCAACTTGGGTGGGGGAGGGATAAAGAGAGAGGGAATGCCGGGGTTACTTGAAGTTAGAGAAATCAAGTTCATACCACTGTGCTGTAAGCTGTCCAAGCGAAATATAAGATGCTGTTACTCCAATGTGCATTTGGCCTCACTCTGACAATGGAGGAGAGCTAGGACAGAAAGGTCTGTGTGGGAATGGGAAGGAGAATTAAAGTGATCAGCACCCGGGAGGTCAGGTATGTCCAGACGGACTGAGCGAAGGTGTTCAACGAAACGATAGCCCAGTTTACGTCTAGTCTCGCCGATGTACATCTTGAACAACGGATACAGTGGATGAGGTTGGAGGAGGTGCAAGTGAACCTCTGCCAAACCTAAAAGGACTGTCGTGGTCCCTGGACAGAGTCAAGGGAGGAGGTATAGGGACAGGTGTTGCATCGTCTGCGGTTGCATGGGGAAGGTACCTGGGGAGGGGGTGGTTTGGGTGGGAAGGGAAGAGTTAACCAGGGAGTTGCGGAGAGAGGTCTCTGCGGAAGGTGGAAAGGGGTGGAAGAGAGGTAGGGGTTGACAAAGCCTGGCAAGTGATAGGTGCCAGGATACAGGGGAGGGTTTGTTTTGATGGGCAGACGGTTGGACAAAGGATGGAGATGAAAAGCCAAAATGTTTCAGATAAGGAGAAATGTTATCTTATTCGTTTTCTCCAGAGATGCTGCCTGACCCGCTGAGTTACTCCAGCATTTTGTGTCCATCTTGAAGGCTTGAGGTTTTGGGAGAGGTTGGGCAGGTTGGAGCATAGGAGGAGGATGTTATAAAGGTGGATAAGATAGGGTAGATGCAGTCATTTGACCAGAGTAGAGGAATCAAGAACCACAGGACATAGGTTTAAGGTGAGAGGGGAAATAATTTTTTAGGAATCGGAGGGGAATTTTTTTTTACGCAGATGGTGGTGGGTAAATGGAACTACCAGATGGAGTCTGAAGAAGGGTTTCAGCCCGAAACGTTGCCTTTTTCCTTCGCTCCATAGATGCTGCTGCAGCCGCTGAGTTCCTCCAGCTTTTTTGTGTACCTTCGATTTTCCAGCATCTGCAGTTCCTTCTTAAATATCAGATGGGGTAGTTGAGGCAGGTGCTATGGCAGCATTTAAAATACATTTGGACAGAGACATGGATAGGAAAGGGTTAGATATATATGGGCAAAACACAGGCAGATGGGAGTAGTGTGAATGGGGCACCTTGGTATACATGGGCAAGTTGGGCCGAAGTGTCCGTTTCCATGCAGTAAGACTCTATGTCTCTTTGTGCCTGGGACGCTGTTGCAAGCAAGATTTTCATTGTACCCGAGCATTTGACAATAAACAAGATATTACTTGATGATATTTAATTTGCAACAGAGGTTAGGGTGACCTTGGTTCTGGAGCGGAGGTGCTATTATGCGAACCGTTTTCCATTCAACCCACAGATTGGCTTCACTCCATTGGAAACCTCAATGGATGCGAGGTGTACAAATGATAAGACCAACATTTTAAAAATTAGTGTCGGTGTGATGACAGTCTTGCTTGACACTAGTTTCCATTGAGGGTCGCTCTGTTGTAAACCTGCTGGTTAGTTTATGCCTCTGTCATTAAGTAATAACTAAGATTCATACACATTTCTGTGGACAGTTACATTAGTGTTCTCAGCCCCTGATGAAACTAAACATAATGCAGAAACCATTCAGATCTGGGCCACACACCCGCCCAGTGGCCAATGCATGCAATTGCATTTCTTAATTCACAAACGTCAGCAATGTTTAATTGTCGTGAACTGGGAACAGAATGAAGAAATTCTTATATGCTGCAACTTTAGAGGCACATTAATCCAACAACAAATACATGTACAATAAAATATAATACAATAAATTACCAGATAATCATTTATGTCTGAAGGGGTTTGACCCAAAACGTCACCTATTATTTTCTCCAGAGATGCTGCCTGATCCGCTGAGTTGCTCCATCCTTTTACGTCTGTCTTAAATGATCAGATAAACTAGGTAACCAGACGATAATAGTGCAAGCTGAAGTACGTAGGGCAACCTTGTGCCAAGTCCATAGTAGTTGGGTGCTAAGATAGGGTTGTGGCTGGGATTTTACTGTGTCATTCAAGAGCATTATGGTGGATGGGAAGAAGCTGTTCTGGAACCTGGAGGTTACGGTTCTCAGGCTCCTGTGCCTTATTCCGCATGGTGGCAGCGAGAATTATGGCGTGGCAAGGGCAATGAGGGTCTTTGATATTAGCTGCTTTCTTGAGGCAGAGCATTTGTGCATCCAATTGCTGGTGGAGAGGACGGTACCAGTATTACATTGGTCAATGTCCACCACTTTCTGCAGCCTCCTTCATTTTTAGTGTTCGAGTTACCAAACCGGGCAATGATGCAACAAATCAGGTTGCTCTCCACCACACACCTGTAGATGTTCGAGAGGGTATTTGACAACATGTTGGAGTTACTTGAGTGAGATTTTGAGGTGCTGACAAAGGCGATCGATGAGGGTCGGGCGATAGATATTGTTGACAAGGCAGTTAATAAAGTCCCACAGGGTGGGCAGAACCTGAAGCATGATATCCAGTGATGGTCATTTGGATAAGGTTTAGATTTATTATTATCCAATGTACCGACAGTGAAAAGCTTTGTATAGGAAGGAACAGCAGATGCTGGTTTATATCGAAAATAGACACAAAATGCTGGAGTAACTCAGCAGTTTAGGCAGAAGGGATCCAACCCAAAACATCACCCATTCTTTTTCTCCAGATGCTGCCTGATCCACTGAGTTTCTCCAGCATCTTGTGTCTCTCTTCAGTCTTGCAAGCTATCCAAACAGATCACATAGTACTATACTTCACTACAATCAAGTCAAAGTCAAGTACAATAAATGGAGCAACGTGGAAGATAGAGTGAAGAATATAGTTATCAACATTGTAGTGCTCCAGACAAAGTCCAATTTCTGTAACAGGGTGTAGAGGTGAATCACAGTACCCTAGCGTATGGCAGGACCGTTCAGAGGCCTGATAACAGAGGGGAAGAAGCTGTTCCCGAGTGTGCTGGTGGACACTTTTAAGCCGCTGTACTTTCTGTTGGACAGGAGTGGGGAGAAGTCCCAAGATGGGACCGCTATGTTTATGTTGGCTGCTTTTCTGAGGCAGCATAAAGTGCAGATGGAGTCAATGTTGGGAAGTCCAGTCTGTGTGATGAACTGGGCTACATCCACACATTTCATGTGTTGTTGGGGCAAAGCTATTCCCAAACCAAGCTGTGAAACAACCCAACAGTACGCCTTCTCTGGTGCATACGTTGAGCCATTGGAGACAGGTCAAATTTCCTCGGTCAGTAGAGGCGGTGGTGTGCCTTCTTGGCTGTTGCTTCAAGATGTTTGCACGTGACAGAACTTGAAGCTTTCAACCATTTCCATTTCGGCACCATCGATGCTGATTGAAGTGCATACACCAGCACACTTCCTGAAGTCAATAACTAACGCCTTTGTCTTGTGATATTGAGGGAGAGATAATTGTCCAGACACCATGTTACTAAGTTCTCCATCTCCTTCCTGTATTCCATCTCATCATTATTCATAATCTGGCCCACTTCAGTGATGTCATCTGTAAACTTGCAGATGGAGCTACAGGTGAACTTGTCCGTAGTCATGAATGCATAGGAAGTGCACAGTAAGTATAGTAGGGGACTGAGAACGCATCCCTGCAGGGTACTGGTGTTAAGAATCATTGGGGATGTGTTCAGTTTATTGTATTGTCATGTACACAGATTTTTTTGCTTCATGCTAAAAGACTATACTCGATTACAATCAAGCCCTCCACAGTGTACAGATACAGAATAAAGGGAATTAGCGTTCAGTGCAAGATAAATTCCAGTAAAGTCCGATCCATGATAGTCAGAGAGTATCCAATGAGTTAGATGGTGGGTCAGGACCGCTCTCTAGATGGTTTAGTTTTATCACCAACTAGAGAGCGGTCCTGACCAACCATCTACCTGATTGGAGACTCTCGGACTATCGGACTTTACTGAACTTTAACTGGCTTGTCACCAATCTTTACTGATTGCGGTCTGTGAGACAGAAAGTAGAGGATCCAGTGGCAGTGGGGGAGGGTTCTGATTCAGAACTAGCTGCGGTGTTATTTTGACACCGATGTCCTGAAGTGCATAGAGTGGATGTGGAAATGATGTTTCCACTGGAGGGAGAGTCTAGGACCAGAGGTCATAGCATCAAAATTAAAGAGCACTCTTTTACAAAGGAGTTGAGGTGGAACTTCTTTGGTTAAAGGGTAGTTAATCTGTGGAACTCATTGCCACAGAGGGCTGTGGAGTGCGGAGGCCAAGACAGCAGATATTGTTACATAGAAACATAGAAACATAGAAATTAGGTGCAGGAGTAGGCCATTCGGCCCTTCGAGCCTGCACCGCCATTCAATATGATCATGGCTGATCATCCAACTCAGTATCCCGTACCTGCCTTTTCTCCATACCCCCCTGATCCCCTTAGCCACAAGGGCCACATCTAACTCCCTCTTAAATATAGCCAATGAAGTGGCCTCAACTACCCTCTGTGGCAGAGAGTTCCAGAGATTCACCACTCTCTGCGTGAAAAAAGTTCTTCTCATCTCGGTTTTAAAGGATTTCCCCTTTATCCTTAAGCTGTGACCCCTTGTCCTGGACTTCCCTAACATCGGGAACAATCTTCCTGCATCTAGCCTGTCCAACCCCTTAAGAATTTTGTAAGTTTCTATAAGATCCCCTCTCAATCTTCTAAATTCTAGAGAGAGTATAAACCAAGTCTATCCAGTCTTTCTTCATAAGACAGTCCTGACATCCCAGGAATCAGTCTGGTGAACCGTCTCTGCACTCCCTCTATGGCAATAATGTCCTTCCTCAGATTTGGAGACCAAAACTGTACGCAATACTCCAGGTGTGGTCTCACCAAGACCCTGTACAACTGCAGTAGAACCTCTCTGCTCCTATACTCAAATCCTTTTGCAATGAAAGCTAACATACCATTCGCTTTCTTTACTGCCTGCTGCACCTGCATGCCTACCTTCAATGACTGGTGTACCATGACACCCAGGTCTCGCTGCATCTCCCCCTTTCCCAATCGGCCACCATTTAGATAATAGTCTGCTTTCCTGTTTTTGCCACCAAAATGGATAACCTCACATTTATCCACATTATACTGCATCTGCCAAACATTTGCCCACTCACCCAGCCTATCCAAGTCACCCTGCAGTCTCCTAGCATCCTCCTCACAGCTAACACTGCCCCCCAGCTTAGTGTCATCCGCAAACTTGGAGATATTGCCTTCAATTCCCTCATCCAGATCATTAATATATATTGTAAATAGCTGGGGTCCCAGTACTGAGCCTTGGGGTACCCCACTAGTCACTGCCTGCCATTGTGAAAAGGACCCGTTTACTCCTACTCTTTGCTTCCTGTTTGCCAGCCAGTTCTCTATCCACATCAATACTGAACCCCCAATGCCTTGTGCTTTAAGTTTGTATACTAATTTTTTATGTGGGACCTTGTCGAAAAGCCTTCTGGAAGTCCAGATACACCACATCCACTGGTTCTCCCCCTATCCACGCTACTAGTTACATCCTCGAAAAATTCTATAAGATTCGTCAGACATGATTTACCTTTCGTAAATCCATGCTGACTTTGTCCAATGATTTCACCACTTTCCAAATGTGCTGCTATCCCATCTTTAATAACTGACTCTAGCAGTTTCCCCACTACCGATGTTAGACTAACTGGTCTGTAATTCCCCATTTTCTCTCTCCTCCCTTCTTAAAAAGTGGGGTTACGTTTGCTACCCGCCAATCTTCAGGAACTACTCCAGAATCTAAAGAGTTTTGAAAGATTATTACTAATGCATCCACTATTTCTGGAGCTACTTCCTTAAGTACTCTGGGATGCAGCCTATCTGGCCCTGGGGATTTATCGGCCTTTAATCCATTCAATTTACCCAACACCACTTCCCGGCTAACCTGGATTTCACTCAATTCCTCCAACTCCTTTGACCCGCGGTCCCCTGCTATTTCCGGCAAATTATTTATGTCTTCCTTAGTGAAGACGGAACCAAAGTAGTTATTCAATTGGTCCGCCATATCCTTGTTCCCCATGATCAACTCCCCTGTTTCTGACTGCAAGGGACCTACATTTGTTTTAACTAATCTCTTTCTTTTCACATATCTATAAAAACTTTTGCAGTCAGTTTTATGTTCCCTGCCAGTTTTCTTTCATAATCTATTTTTCCTTTCCTAATTAAGCCCTTTGTCCTCCTCTGCTGGTCTTTGAATTCCTCCCAGTCCTCCGGTATGCTGCTTTTTCTGGCTAATTTGTACGCATCATCCTTCGCTTTGATACTATCCCTGATTTCCCTTGTTATCCATGGATGTACTACCTTCCCTGATTTATTCTTTTGCCAAACTGGGATGAACAATTTTTGTAGTTCATCCATGCAGTCTTTAATGTCTTCCATTGTATATCCACCGTCAAACCCTTTTAGAATTAATTGCCAGTCAATCTTGGCCAATTCACATCTCATACCCTCAAAGTTACCTTTCTTTAAGTTCTGTTAAGGCAGAGATAGACAAATTCTTTAGAAAGGGTGTCAAGGGTTATGGGGAGAAGGCAATGTAAGGTAGACAACAATGCTGGAGAAACTCAGCGGGTGAGGCAGCATTAATGGAGCGAAGGAAATAGGCAACATTTCGGGTCGAGACCCTCTTCAGTCTGATGTGAGGGTGGGGCGGGAAGAAGAAAGGAAGAGGCAGAGACAGCGGGCTGAGAGAGAGCTGAGAAGGGGAGGAGAAAGCAGGGACTACCTGAAATTAGAGAGTCAATGTTCATACCGCTGGGGTGTAAACTGCCCAAGCGAAATATGAGGTGCTGCTCCTCCAATTTACGGTGGTACTTACTCTGGCCATGCAGGGGGCCCAGGACAGAAATGTCGGATTCGGAATGGGAGGGGGAGTCAAAGTGCTGAGCCACCGGGAGATCAAGCAGGTTAATGCGAACCGAGCGGAGGTGTTCGGCGAAGCGATCGCCAAGCCTACGCTTGGTCTCACCGATGTAGAGCAGCTGACACCTAGAGCAGCTAGAGCACCTAGACACCTAGAGCAGCTGATCCAATAGATGAGGTTGGAGGAGGTGCAGGTAAACCTCTGCCTCACCTGGAAAGTCTGCTTGGGTCCTTGAAAGCGGCAAGTGTAGCATTTCCTGCGGTTGCAAGGGAAAGTGCCAGGAGGAGGAGATGGGAAGATGTAGCCGGTGGCCGGATCCTGTGGCAGGTGGCAAAAATGTTGGAGGATTATTTGTTGTATGTGATGGCTGGTAGGGTGGAAGGCGAGGACAAGAGGGACTCTGCCCTTGTAGGTAAGTTGCTTAGCTTTAAGCTTATTATTGTGATGTGTATCAGGGTGCAGCAAAGAGGTGGTTTTTTTTGCATGCTATCTAAACGGATCAGATAACACTATACATAAATACAATTGTCAAATGCAAAGTATACTGGATAGAGCAAAGGGTAAGATACAGAATGTAGCTCTCAGCTTCGTACAACATTAGTTATTTAGACAAGGTCCAATGTCCACAATCAGGTAAAGGTGAATTAGACAGTACCCTAGCTTGTGGAATGACTGTTCAGAAACCAGATAACAGAGGGGAAGAAGCTGTTCCTGAGTCCTGTGCTGCACACTTTCAAGCTTAGGAAGTATGGAGATGACATGGATGAGGTATATAAATCATGAGAGGAATAGATTGGGTAGATACAGTCTCTTGCACAGAGTAGGTGAATCGAGGACCTGCGGGCATAAGTTTAAGGTGAAGGGGAAAAGATTTAATAGGAATCTGAGGGGTAGCTTTTTCACACAAAGGGTGGTGGGTATATGGGACAAGCTGCCAGAGGAAGTAGTTGAGGCAGGGACTATCCCAACATTTAAGAAACAGTTAGACAGGTACATGGATAGGACAGGTTTAGAGGGATATGGGCCATACACAGGCAGGAGGGACTAGTGTAGCTGAAGGGCCCGTTTCCACACAGTATGACTATGGAATGGAGGGGGATGTAAGTAGAGGAGATTCGGTTAACTTGGCATCATATTCATCACAGACATTGTGGGATATAAGTGCTGTTCCTGTGCTGTACTTTTCTTTGTTCTATGAAACTGTTGATAAAACATGTCCCCTTCCTGATTTGGTGATGCACGGTAACTGTATTCGAAATTCACACACGTGGGAGATAACATATATATTATTAAATTCATGAGTCAATATGTTGTATCTTTCAGTTTCAATAAACGGAAGATCACTCAGCACAATTCAAGAGTTTATTGAATTTTTGACTTGTAGGTAGTCACAATATTGCAATGCACCATTTATTCCTCGTGCCACCAACCCCAATGGATTGATAAACCGTAACAGTTTTTACACTGTTCAAGCCAAACAAAATCTAAAACCCTCGGCAGTCGCATCTATCCAGAATTTCGTCATGATACAACTATAATAAAAAATTATTGCACAATTATGGACCCAAATGCTGTACATAATTACATTGGTTAACAATTTTTTTGATCAAAGACAAAAATACATTTAAGCAGCAGAAGCCTAACGTACACACTGACAGAATGAGGCAAGACTTTTTGCACAAAGGATTCAGCACAGTTATCCGATAGTTAATTCCAGCCTTAGACCAGCCAATTCTAAAACGGAAGACCATGCAATCAATACTGACATCAGATACTAGCACTGATGTTGCTTAAAAACTAAATAAAATCTCTACCAAATTATGTGCCCAGCTGATGCCACTGGCCAACTCAAAAGAATATGATTTGGAGGAAGTATGCGAGAGAGAAGGATAGTTATGAAGCTGCTGTTCAGTCATCAGTACCCTGGCAGCAGAAGACTAACCAATATAGGAATGCCCTTTCAAAGCCTTTCAGTTCTGCACTCTGACCAGAAGGTGCTTGGATGCCAATCCAGGCACGTGACTCAGAGGGAAGATGGACTTCGATGGACAAAAAAATATCACATCCAACAGAAATTTCACAAGTAAAAATGCATTTGAGGGTTTTGCTGTAGAAACAAAGATACACAAAAGGACATAAATTGCTAGAGTAACTCAGTGGGTCAGGCAGCGTGTCTGGGGAATGTGGATAGGTGACGATTCGGATCTAAAGTAGAATCTTGACCCGAAACTTCATCTATCCACGTTCTCCGAGGATGATGCTTGACCTGCTTAGTTACTCCGGCACTTGGTGTCCTTTTGTATAAGGGTTTAGTGCTCTGCTCATGAAGGAAGAAGGGTCTCGACCCGAAGTGTCACTTATTCCTTCGTTCCATAGATGCTACCTCACCCGCTGAGTTTCTCCAGCATTTTTATCTACCTGCTCATGAAGAAAAGTTGCTTTACACAACAAAAATGGAGAATTTGACGTACTCAGAAGACTGCAGTTTATGCAAAACTGCATGGCAGTAGCCAGCAAAATGTATGGAACATGGCATGCTGACTTGGATAGAGAGCTACATGCAGTGGTATTTTTTATTTAATGCCAGTTTGTCCCCATTACCCCAAATGGTAACCGACAACATTTAAGAATGACAGGGGATTTTCCAGTTGCTGGTGAAGATGATCTTGCAGAACAAGTCTGACCACTCCAGCTCTCTAAAGCAAGCCTAACCTAAGGAAATTCCTGACTGGCATGATCTTAAAAAGCAAGGTCAATGCAAAGGCGGGAGCTATGCTAAAGCATATCAGGCAGCCAAAGGTTAGGAGCTGTAGCAAGCGCTTATCAAGTTTCAGCAATTGCAAAATTAATCTCAGCTCTCAAGTCAGCATCAATCTTTATGCAAGACAACTGCCCGTGGTGCTGATCAGGGGAAAATAAAAGAAAATTTGTGAAAATATAAAATCCGGATGTAACACTGGAAATCCAGAGCAGAAAACTGTGAAAAATCACAGAGGAAACAACACAATTAACAGAGGTATTACAGCATATGTTCTCTGGCACAATTATGGACCCAAATGCTGTACATAATTACATTGGTTAACAATTTTTTTGATCAAAGACAAAAATACATTTAAGCAGCAGAAGCCTAACGTACATACTGACAGAATGAGGCAAGACTTTTTACACAAAGGATTCAGCACAGTTATCCGATAGTTAATTCCAGCCTTAGACCAGCCAATTCTAAAACGGAAGACCATGCAATCAATACTAGCACTGATGATTGCTTAAAAACTAAATAAAATCTCTACCAAATTATGTGCCCAGCTGATGTCACTGGCCAACTCAAAAGAATATGATTTGGAGGAAGTATGCGAGAGAGAAGGATAGTTATGAAGCTGCTGTTCAGTCATCAGTACCCTGGCAGCAGAAGACTAACCAATATAGGAATGCCCTTTCAAAGCCTTTCAGTTCTGCACTCTGACCAGAAGGTGCTTGGATGCCAATCCAGGCACGTGATTCAGAGGGAAGATGGACTTCGATGGACAAAAAAATATCACATCCAACAGAAATTTCACAAGTAAAAATGCATTTGAGGGTTTTGCTGTAGAAACAAAGATACACAAAAGGACATAAATTGCTAGAGTAACTCAGTGGGTCAGGCAGCGTGTCTGGGGAATGTGGATAGGTGACGATTCGGATCTAAAGTAGAATCTTGACCCGAAACTTCATCTATCCACGTTCTCCGAGGATGATGCTTGACCTGCTAAGTTACTCCGGCACTTGGTGTCCTTTTGTATAAGGGTTTAATGCTCTGCTCATGAAGGAAGAAGGGTCTCGACCCGAAGTGTCACTTATTCCTTCGTTCCATAGATGCTACCTCACCCGCTGAGTTTCTCCAGCATTTTTATCTACCTGCTCATGAAGAAAATTTGCTTTACATAACAAAAATGGAGAATTTGACGTACTCAGACAGAAAACTGCAGTTTATGCAAAACTGCATGGCAGTAGCCAGCAAAATGTATGGAACATGGCATGCTGACTTGGATAGAGAGCTACATGCAGTGGTATTTTTTATTTAATGCCAGTTTGTCCCCATTACCCCAAATGGTAACCGACAACATTTAAGAATGACAGGGGGATTTTCCAGTTGCTGGTGAAGATGATCTTGCAGAACAAGTCTGACCACTCCAGCTCTCTAAAGCAAGCCTAACCTAAGGAAATTCCTGACTGGCATGATCTTAAAAAGCAAGGTCAATGCAAAGGCGGGAGCTATGCTAAAGCATATCAGGCAGCCAAAGGTTAGGAGCTGTAGCAAGCGCTTATCAAGTTTCAGCAATTGCAAAATTAATCTCAGCTCTCAAGTCAGCATCAATCTTTATGCAAGACAACTGCCCGTGGTGCTGATCAGGGGAAAATAAAAGAAAATTTGTGAAAATATAAAATCCGGATGTAACACTGGAAATCCAGAGCAGAAAACTGTGAAAAATCACAGAGGAAACAACACAATTAACAGAGGTATTACAGCATATGTTCTCTGCACAGGATAGGTGCCTGCCCTGTTGAATACTTCCGCTTGAAATTCGAAGCTCACCACAATAACTCCTTCAACATTCTTAATACAGTCTTGGCCACCAATTTTCAAGATTTCATTCACAGACCAATGATTTTCAGATAAAGCCATTTTGGGGACAATTTGTCCATTTTACCTATATGTCTTTGGACAGAAACCATAGGGAACTGTTCAACAAAACCTGAAGAGCGGACAATTAATAAGCAGCGTTAACAAAATGTCACTTGTAAAGACGCTCATTCCCGATCGAGATCATTAAAAATGCATAAACGTTCCTTTGACCGTGAAACTTGCACAGCAAGACAAATATTTCAAAATACATTAGATGTCTTGACCACTAATCTGGTGGTCCGGTTAACATTCTCCCTTATCTATACCATTCGTTGCACTTTCACATCAATGCAGGCATTCTAACTCTATGTTTTGTTGCAGGCAGGGAACAAACAGCAAGCAGATAGATGGAACAAGGTGAATGGCAGCTTTGTTTTTCTCTCTCCATGGACGCTGCCTGCCCTGCTAAGTATTTCAAGCCTTTTCTGTTTTATATCACAAACGGCAGGGTCCCTTCGGTTTTTTTGTCTTCTGGGTGATGGATGATTGTGCTCTTGAGACAAGGACCAGGTGAAGGAATGGGAAATGCAAGTCTCCTTAGTCAGCAATGGAGAGCTCGTCACACTGAGATGTTTTAGTTTGCACTTTCCTCCATAATGCAGGCACCTGCTCCGTTCGACACCTGCGCGTATATAAAAGCGAGCTGGTGGAATCAGTGACAAATTAATCGGAGTCTGTGCAAGAGAGGTAACCTCAAGGCAAACAGTGTCTCTCATTGGTATAGCCTTACCCATACACTTCGGGTCCATACTTAATTTTTTAAACGTTTAAACTTTCAGTGTGGAAGTACAGCAGGCCGCCACTTGGCCTTTTAACCTTTGGCAACTCGCAGAAGTGACAAAGCCTGTTTTCGTATTCATTCAAGGACATTGGCTGCCCACCGTGGAATGAAATAGAAGGGCCCGTGGATCAAGAAACTAGAGATCGGCCGGGATGGCTTTCCACTGCTAGGAGACTGATCCCCTCAAAGTCTTGCCTCCACTGGTACTCAGTGTCCGTGATCTCTGCCTCAGCGACTGCTTGTCCGGAACCTCAAAGCCTTCGAAGAGAGTGTTGCCAATGATGTCTACGGCCTCTGGGCGCTCCCCGGGTTCAGGAGAAAGCATTTTCTGCACCATTTCATGCTGTGCCAGAGATTCATAAAAATCCAGAAGTTAATTTCCACAGAGATTAGTTCAATTCTCCTCACTTTTCATTTAGTTTAGAGACACAGCATGGAAACAGGCCTTTTGGCCTACTGAGATTGCACCGATCACCAATCACCCGTAGACGAGTTCTATCCTACACACTAGGGACAATTTACAGAAGCCAATTAAACTCCAAACCTGCACTTCTTTGGAATGTGGGAGGACACCGGAGCACCCGGAGAAAACCAACGCGGTCACAGGGAGAACATGCAAACTCCGTACAGATTGCACCCATCGTCTGGATCAAACCCTGGGTCTCTGGCGCTGTGGATAAATGTGAGGTTATCCACTTTGGTGGCAAAAACAGGAAAGTAGACTATTATCTGAATGGTGGCCGATTAGGAAAGGGGAAGATGCAACGAGACCTGGGTGTCATGGTACACCAGTCATTAAAAGTAGGCATGCAGGTGCAGCAGGCAGTGAAGAAGGCGAATGTTATGTTAGCATTCATAGCAAAAGGATTTGAGTATAAGAGCAGGGAGGTTCTACTGCAATTGTACAGGGTCTTGGTGAGATCACACCTGGAGTATTGCGTACAGTTTTGGTCTCCTAATCTGAGGAAAGACATTCTTGCCATAGAGGGAGTACAGAGAAGGTTAACCAGACTGATTCCTGGGATGTCAGGACTTTCATATGAAGAAAGGCTGGATAGACTCGGTTTGTACTCGCTAGAATTTTGAAGATTGAGGGGGGATCTTATAGAAACTTACAAAATTCTTAAGAGGTTGGACAGGCTAGATGCAGGAAGATTGTTCCCGATGTTGGGGAAGTCCAGAACAACGGGTCACAGTTTAAGGATAAGGGGTAAATCTTTTAGGACCGAGATGAGGAAAACATTTTTCACACAGAGAGTGGTGAATCTCTGGAATTCTCTGCCACAGAAGGTGGTTCAGGCCAGTTCATTGGCTATATTTAAGAGGGAGTTAGATGTGGCCCTTGTGGCTAAAAGGATCAGGGGGTATGGGGAGAAGGCAGGTACAGGATACTGAGTTGGATAATCAGCCATGATCATATTGAATGGCGGTGCAGGCTCGAAGGGCCGAATGGCCTACTACTGTACCTATTTTCTATGTTTCTATGAACTGCATCAGGTACAGGCAATCGCTCCTAGCTAATGGATGCGAGGAGGATGTTTCCACTAGTGGGACAGTCTAGGCCCAAGGATCATGGCCACAGATTTAAAGGATGTTCCTCAGATTTAAAGGAGATGAGGATACATTTCTTCAGTCAGAGGGTGCTGAATCTGTGGAATTCATTTGCACAAAAGGCTGTGGCGGCTGTCAATGGATACCTTTTATGGAAGAGATAGATAGATTCTTGATTAGTACGGGTGTCATGGGGTTATGGGGAGAAGGCAGGAGAATGAGGTTGAGGGGGGGGAGATAGATCAGCCATGATTGAATGGCAGAGTAGACTTGATCAGTTTCCATTTGTTACCGTTGCGATGATATTTCATTACTGCAAATGAAGCTGTGGGAAATGATGGATGGGGAGCTGGGAGACAATGATGATGGTGCTTTGAATCCTCTGCCTTACCATCGCCCGGTGGGGTCACAACATCTGAAGCCTGGATCGCCTCGACGCAGCAGAGGGAGAATAAGAAGGGATGAGACAAAGACTTAAGACTTTTGCCTTCCATCACAGTGAGGAGGTACCTGGTGAACTCACTGTGGTGGATGTTAATTTGTGTTTTTGTCATTTTGTACTATATGTAGGACTGCAAGGCAACAAAATGATGTTCAGGTTTGTAAGCTAATTGGCTTTGAAAAGAATTGTAAATTGAGTGTGTGAGACAGTGTTAATGTACAGGGCGATCGCTGGTCGGTGCGGAGCCAGTGAGCCAAATGGCCTGTTCCGTGCTGTATCTCCAAACTAAACTAAACTTGAGACTTTACTCTACATTGAAAGATTCAATATAAGCGCAAGTTGTTGTCACTGCTGAAGAAAGATGCATGTAGCAACTCACTGCATTCGAAAAAGTAATTTTATCATTATTTTTCACTAGAGATAGGCTGGATGAACAGAGTAGCCACAACTTCCGAGTTTTATTCTTAAGCCACCTCAACCCATGTGAATTAATCATATATCTGGTACAAATAACACTAGACATGGCCGTACAATACCACATCCTTAACAACTTACCTCCTGAAGATATTCCTCCAGGAATAAAGAGGGGAACTTTAAATTCCGAACTTCTGTTAAGGTCTGTAAAAGGAAACAAGATCCTTGCTGGATTCATGCAGCTTGAACCATACTCAAAAAAGCTTATACTATACCGTATAGCAGCCCACTTGATAGGGACCCCATCCACAACCATTTCACTGTACTTCAGGGTATACGTCACAATAAAGGACTATGGAACTATCACTCACTCCAGCACTTGCATATTTATTGCAACAGTTCAGAATTGCCAAGGACGCTGTGTGAAGCTAGGAAAGAAATTGCAGGAGTCCTGGCTGAAATACATGAATCCTCACTAGACATAGGCGAGGTGTGGGAAAACTGGAGGGTGGCTAACGTTGTGCCTCTATTTAAGAAGTATTACAAAGAAAAAGCTGGGAATTATAAACCAGTGAGCCCAACATTTGTGGGAGAAAAGTTACTGGAATGGAATCTGAGGGATAAAATGATGATGCATTTACAAAGACAGGCTGATTCCAGATAGTCAACATGACTTTGCCTCACAATTTAGAGTTTTGAGGATGGGACCAAGGTGGTTGATGATGCATGGCAGTGGACAGAGTTTATATGTACTACTGCAGGACTTTGATAAGGTATTGCATGGCAGCTTACTCTTTAAAATAGATGACATGGGATCAAAAGAGAGCTGGATAGGCGAATACAGAATTGGTTTGATGGTATGAAGCAGCAGGTGATGGTGGAAGGATGTTTCTCAGTCTGGAGACTCAGTGTTCGGTACCTTTGACATCTATGCTTTAGGTTTAAGGCTTAAGCAAGGCATGATGACAGGTTTGCAGAAGACACTGAAGTTGTGGTATCATAGACATCAAAGCAGATTATCAAGAATAAAGGCAGGATATCAATCAGATGGATAAGCCAGTTGAGGAATGGCAAATGGAGTTAATTCAAATGAGTGCAAGGTGCTGCATAGTGAATGACAAAGGAGTACAATTACATACTACTCTGAAAGAAGCATCACAGTGATCAGGGTGATGGAGGAAGCTTTTGGCATGCTAGCCTGTACCACTTAGGCCATTAAGTATAGAAGTTGGGACTTTTGTTAGGGCCAAACTTGGGAGTGTTGATCATGTTTTGGTCATGATATCCGTTTTGGTCATGCCTCCACCGGAGATGTCATTAAGCTGAAAAGGGTGCGAAAAAGATTTATGAGGATGTTCCCAGGGCTGATGGAAGTGAGGTACAGTGAAGTGTTATGCAGGCTGAGACTTCATTCGTTGGAGCTCAGGAGGGTGATTTTTTGTTTTTGTTTAAGGAGATGTATAAAATGAGGGGCATAGATAGGTTGAATGCACACAACCGCATCATCACTCACTACCCTGCCACTCAACACCCCCTGCCCCCGCACTGCCTAATTGGGGAAATTAATCAAAATTAATTACGTTTAGAGGGATATGGATCAAATGCTGACAAACAAAACCAGCTTATCTGGGCATTGTGGTTGGTATGGATGAGATGGGTTAAAGAGCTTGTTTCTGTGCTAAACCACACCATGACTCTGCAGCGCCCCAAACTGAAATGTCGACTGTTCGTTTCCCTGCACAGATTCTGCCTGATTTACTGATTATTTTTTTTTTTTTTTTTTTTTTTTTTTTTTTTTTTTTTTTTTTTTTTTTTTTTTTTAAGCATCATTGTGCTTACCTGGACTCTCTCCATTTGAGTGCTGAAGGGATACAGCAACTCGAACAGGATCAGGCCCAGGGAAAAGATGTCAACTTTATGGCAATAAGTGTTTCCAGATATCTGACAATTGCAAAAGAAATTAATCAATATCACAGATCTCCACCCTGCAGATCTAGATTTACCAGTTCATAAAATAGATGTGGAATGACTTTTGTCACCTGCTCTGGGCTCAATAGAGTTTAGGGAGTGTCTGGCATACACTGTTGGTGGTAAGTATAGACCCCTCCTCTTCGTCTTGATCCATTGCCGTCACCAGCCCAAAGTCACCCACTTTCACCACATCATCCAATGTAAAGAAAATATTTGAAGGCTTTAAAAAAAGAAATAAAAAAGGAACCCATTTCAAACAAAAGAATACAGGAATGAGGGTGATATTTGCAGGGGCGTTATTGAAAGAAATGCAATTAGTTCAAAAGTTATGTGTAGGAAGGAACTGCAGATGTTGGTTTAAACCAAAGATAAACAAAATGTTGGTGTAACTCAGCAGGTCAAGTCGGAACCCTTCTTCAGATTGAAGTTCGAGGTGGGGGAGAAATAAACTGGAGGCGATAAAATGCCGGAACAAATCATGGCCGGCAAAAGATGACCTCAGGAAGGGTGGAGCCATACTGACCTTTCTTTCCTGGGCCTCCTCCACTGTCAGAGAGGCCACACACAAATTGGAGGAACAGCACGTCATATTTCGCTCGGGCAGCTAACAGCCCAGCGGTATGAACGTTGCTTTATTTAATTTCAAGTAACTGGCATTCCCTCCCTTCCCCTCTCTCCCCTACCCTAGTTGTCTTACCAGTTCCACTGGATGCATCCTTGTATACCTCTTGTTATCACACTTTCTCCACCTGACAAAGGGCCATTATGTAGCAATGTTACAAAATTTTGAGATTTAAAAAATCAAGTCTGCAATTTATCCCATCAGATAAAGCATAACAATAAGTTTAATTTGACACCAAATTCACTTTCATATCTCAAGTATTAAAAAAGTTATGACCATTTTCATACTCGGAAATTAGCATCTTGTTCCCTATTGATTTTCAATGGGCATTACAAAAAAGCTGTGATCTTAGATAGTCAAAAGCACATTTCTTAAGGAAAGATTAACATTTTTAAATAGCCTAAGTGTCCAAAGATTATTCACAAATAATTCACAATATAACATGATTTTTATATCTAATTTACATTAATTTATAGGCCAAATGGAAGGAATTTAGTGTTCAATTGCTGTAAATAAATGCCCATTTAAATCGGTTTTCTAGTGGGTTCATGTGGAACGCGCAGGTTTAGAATGTTGACAGCGCGCTGGATTAGTGCCCTCAAGTGCCGAGAAAAATACTGGGGGATATAAAAAGCCCAAAATGAGCTACTCGCTATAGAAAATTATAATTATAGGGTTATATACATGCCCCATTTAATGCAAAAATAAGGTACATACCTTTAATTGTTTGCTTTATAAAACCCTGGGGCTGCCAGAGCTTGCGGAATGAACCAGAGCTTTTAAATTTATTATATCTACTCTTCGAGGCCTATAAAACTAATAATAGCTTTTGGGACGGGTCTTGCAGCGATTCTCCGTTAATGATTTACTAGGCTGAACATCTGCGATTGGAACAGCCTAGTAAAAATCGGGTTTTAAACCCGCCCCCTCCAAACAGCTCCAAAATCACACACAAGGGGAGGGGCAGATGCTCAGCCACGATTCTGGTACGTTTTGTAACATACCTACATTATGGGCTCCACCTTTCCCGAGGTCATGGAGTGATACAGTATGGAAACAGGCCCTTCGGCCCAACTCGCCCACACCGGCCAACAATGTCCCAGCTACTCACATTCCTTGACCTCACTATCTCCATTGCAGGTGATAGACTTCTAACCGACATACACTATAAACCCACTGACTCCCCATGGCTATCTGGACTACACTTCTTCCCACCCTGCTTCCTGTAAGGACTCCATCCTCTACTCCCAATTCCTCCGTCTACGCCGCATCTGCTCCACGGATGAGGCGTTCCACACCAGGACATCTGAAAAGTCCTCACTATTCAAGGAACGGGGGTTCCCCTCCTCCACCATAAATGAGGCTCGCACCAGGGTCTCCTCCATACCCCGCAACACTGCTCTCTCTCCCCATCCCCGCACTCACAACAAGGGCCGAGTCCCCCTAGTCCTCACCTTTCACCCCACCAGCCGTCACATACAAAAAAATAATCCTCCGTCAGTTTCGCCACCTCCAACGTGACCCCACTACTCGCCACATCTTCCCATCTCCCCCCATATCTGCCTTCCGCAAAGACCGCTCCCTCCATAACTCCCTTGTCAATTCTTCCCTTCCCTCTCGGTCCACCCCCTCCCCGGGCACTTTCCCTTGCAACCGCAAGAGAGGCAACACTTGTCCCTTTACCTCTCCCCTCGACTCCGTTCAAGGACCCAAGCAATCGTTCCAGGTGCGACAGAGGTTTACCTGCATCTCTTCCAACCTCATCTATTGCGTCCGCTGCTCTAGATGTCAGCACATCTATATCGGTGAGACCAAGCGGAGGTTGGGCGATCGTTTCGCCGAACACCTCCGCTCGGTCCGCAATAACCAAGCTGACCTCCCGGTGGCTCAGCACTTCAACTCCCCTTCCCACTCCGCCTCCGACCTCTCTGTCCTGGGTCTCCTCCATGGCCACAGCGAGCAGCACCGGAAATTGGAGGAACAGCACCTCATATTCCGTTTGGGGAGTCTGCACCCCCGGGGCATGAACATCGAATTCTCCCAATTTTGTTAGTCCTTGCTGTCTCCTCCCCTTCCTCAGCTCCCCTGCTGTCTCCTCCCACCCTCCAGCCTTCTGGCTACTTCTCCTTTTCCCTTTCTTGTCCCCACCTACCCCCACCCCCGATCAGTCTGAAGAAGGGTTTCGGCCCGAAACGTTGCCTATTTCCTTCGCTCCATAGATGCTGCTGCACCCGCTGAGTTTCTCCAGCTTTTCTGTGTAACCTCCCAGCTACCCTAGTTCCACTTGAACGTGCTTGGTCCATAACCCTCCAAACCTGCCCTATCCATGTACCTGTCCAACTGTTTCTTAAACAATGGGATAGTCCCTGCCTCAACTACCTCATCTGGCAGCTTGTTCCATACACCCACCACCTTCTGTGTGAAAAGGTTAGCCCTTGGATTCCTAATAAATCTTTTCCCCTTCATCTTGAACCTATGTCCTCTGGTCCCTCGATTCTCCTACTCTGGGCAAGAGACTATGTGCATCTATTCCTCTCATGATTTTGTACACCTCTATAAGATCTCCCCTCATCCTCCTAAACTCAATGGAATAGAGACCCAGCCTACTCAACCTCTTCCTATAGCTCACACCCTCTAGTCCTGACAACATCCTCGCAAATCTTTTCTGAACCCTTTCAAGCTTGACAATATCTTTCCTACAACATGGTGCCCAGAACTGATTACAATATTCTAAATGCGATCTCACCGATGTTTTATGCAACTGCAACATGACCTCCCAACTTCCATACTCAATACTCTGAATGATGAAGGCCAAAGTGCCAAAAGCCTTTTCGGCCACAAAAAAGGTTATCTTTTGCCAGCCCAGATTTGTTCCGACCTTTTTTCGCCTCCTGTTTAAACTATGCCTGGAGGCAAGACCACTTCAAACCCAATGCATCAATTCCTTCTAGCAACCAGGCATCAAATCCTTCTACACATCAAGATACAAAATGCTGGAGTAATTCAGCGGGTCAGGTCGCATGTCTGGAGAACATGGAGGTGTGATGTTTTACGTCGGGATTTTTCTTCATGAGGTCTGAAGGGTTCCGACCTGAAACATCCATAAGTGACGTTGTTCTCCAGAGATGTTATTAAGCGGCCCGCTGAGTTACTCCAGCATTTGTATTTTGTTGTGCAGAAAGATTTGATGCCTCGGTGCCAAGACAGCGTGGATTGACATACTTTACAGTTTGTGATTTTTAGGATATTGTACAGATTGTCAGGCCAGCATGTGTTGTCAGCTACAACTACCCTGAAGCATTGCATGTACGTTTCTTAAACCAACAAAAAGCAGCTCAACAAGTGGATAGGTACAAATCTACTCAAATGGTAGTCGGCAGAGAGCAAGGACCAGGATTTGCAGAAAGCGTAGAAAGTCCAGGGGCAAAATACCTGAAAATATTTCGTCTTGGGTTCATGCTATATGCATGAACTAAATGAGTCAAATATCCTTCTGACCACATTGATCTCATCAATTCACCATTTTTGAAATAATTGTAATAATAAGTACATCACCTGAAACAGGCAGTGCAGCAGGCAGTGAAGACAGTGAATGGTATGTTAGCATTCATAGCAAAAGGATTTGAGTATAGGAGCAGGGTGGTTCCACTGCAGTTGTACAGGGTCTTGGTGAGACCACACCTGGAGTATCGCGTACAGTTTTGGTCTCCTAATCTGAGGAAAGACATTCTTGCCATAGAGGGAGTGCAGAGAAGGTTCACCAGACTGATTCCTGGGATGTCAGGACTTTCATATGAAGAAAGACTGGATAGACTCGGTTTGTACTCGCTGGAATTTAGAAGATTCTTATAGAAACTTACAAAATTCTTAAGGGTTGGACAGGCTAGATAACTTATACAGCACGGAACAGGCCATCTCGACCCTTCTAAAACACATAATCTCCCCTAGTCCCATATACCTGGCTCAGACCATAACCCTTTCCCTTCCCATCCAGGCTAAAAACGATGCCTCCACCACCTTCACTGGAAGCTCATTCCACACAGCTACCACTCTAGATGTGGAAGATGCTCCCGATGTTGGGGAAGTCCAGAACAAGGGGTCACAGTTTAAGGATAAGGGGGAAATCTTTTAGGACTGAGATGAGAAAAACATTTTTCACACAGAGAGTGGTGAATCTCTGGAATTCTCTGCCACAGAAGGTAGTTGAGGCCAATTCATTGGCTATATTTAAGAGGGAGTTAGATGTGGCCCTTGTGGCTAAAGGTATCAGGGGGTATGGAGAGAAGGCAGGTACAGGATACTGAGTTGGATGATCAGCCATGATCATATTGAATGGCGGTGCAGGCTCAAAGGGCCGAATGGCCTACTCCTGTACCTATTTTCTATGTTTCTATCACAGTACCGTTACATAGCTCAAAAATCTCTCAACTGTATCCCACACCAGGGAGGCTAACATTCTATTAACCTCTCTTCATGATGTTCAATTAACTTCTGGGTCAAAATCCCAAACTATCCATGCCCCTCAAATTAATAACATACTCAATCACAGTACATTGAAGTAAAGAACAGCTCTCTCAGCACACAATGTCTGTGCCAAATACGATGGCAAGATAAACTAATCTCCTCTGCCTGCTTGTGATCCAGATTCTCCATTCCCAGCCTGTCCTGTCTCCTCCGCCACCGCTGGTAATGCGTCCCACAGACCCATCACTTTGTGTAAAAAAATAAAAAAAAATTCCCCTGCACATCTCAGTAAACATAGAAACATAGAAAATAGGTGCAGGAGTAGGCCATTCGGCCCTTCGAGCCTGCACCGCCATTCAATATGATCATGGCTGATCATCCAACTCAGTATCCCGTACCTGCCTTCTCTCCATACCCCCTGATCCCTTTAGCCACAAGGGCCACATCTAACTCCCTCTTAAATATAGCTAATGAACTGGCCTCAACTACCTTCTGTGGCAGTGAATTCCTGAGATTCACCACACTCTGTGTGAAAAATGTTTTTCTCATCTCGGTCCTAAACGATTTCCCCCTTATTCTTAAACTGTGACCTCTTGTTCTGGACTTCCCCAACATCGGGAACAATCTTCCTGCATCCAGCCTGTCCAAACCCTTAAGAATTTTGTAAACGTTGCCCGTCTCACCTTAAAGCTATGACCTCTGGAGTTTAACATTTCTGCACTTGGGGAACAAAGTTGTGACCATCTACCTCATCTCTGCACAAAACACTTGCCCCCGGTTTGCCAGTGTGGTTTGAACAACTGTACTCCATAGATATGTGCACATTCATGGACAGTCCCTTTTGCAAACATTAAGGCGACAATTCGGTGCTCCGCACATGTTGCATTATACCTTAAGATCCCTGTGCATTAGTCCTTTGGTGTGCAAAAAGCAGACAGCATCGGCCATCTGCAAAAATATCCGAAGACAGTCAGTACGATCCCGTTCCTCCATGCGACATCGCCCATTCATCCAGTCCTTCAGCGTCTCTTTCTGGCAGAGCTGCATCTGTATGTACAAGTAAACTTTGGGGGAGCTTTGCTGCTTCACTTTCTCTTCCACTCCTTTGGACAGACCCAGATTTAGTGAGGTGGGTCTTGGTGGAGAACGTGATAAAGTACAGTCAGGGTGCAAACCCTCAGTTCTACTGTTCACCTCCACCCTAGACGTGGTGGTTTGCTTGCCACTGCTGCCTGTGCAATGGCATGATGGCTCGAGGCCTGATGCTTGTTGGCAGCCCGAATCTTCAAACACAATGTCAAAGGAAGCAGTCTTGTCATCACCCTTGACTTTACCAGCAGCCGTTGGGAATATTTCAAAGGAGTTTGTCAGGTTGGAGTTTCCATCAGTTTCACCCGTGGACAGGTGACCATTCTGGTCACATTGCCTGCGCTCTGAGGGCTGGTTAACATCCTTGGAAAAGTCCAGACACATGCATAGCTCCGACGACGAAGGCTGACTCGCAGCAATCACAGAGTAGGAACTGAACTTCACAGAAGGCGCAGAGGTCCCCGCGCAGTTTCCCACGACCGGATGCTTCAGCTGGTTGATGGAGGGAGAACTCGCAGGCCATTCAGTACTGGGAAAGTGAAAGCAGGGACAAAATTAAACTCAAGTCACGACTTTCTTCCGCTATAAATGTGAATGCAGGAATTCACAAAGGAAATATTTGAAGTTATAAATAAAAATAAGAGGAGGGGAAAAAAAGATATGCAATCATGCATACATGCAGATATAAAGTTACATGTGTTACTCTAGCATTGTTGTGACTTTTTGGCATTTCAAAACAGGATTTGTGGAATAAACAAAACCAGATGTCAATTCTGAAAAGATAGAAATGACATAAAAGAACAGAACAGTGGAGCACAGGAACAGGCCCTTCAGCCCACAATGTCTGTGCTGAGCATGATGCCAAGTTAAACTAATCTCCTCTGCCTGAACATGATCTATAGCCCACCATTCCCTACATATCCGTGTACTTATCTAAAAACCTCTCAAATACCCCTATCGTATCTGCCTCCACTACCACCCCAGCAGTATGTTCCAAGCATCCACCATTGTGTAAAAACATCCCTCACATCATGTTTAAACATTGCCCCTGTTACTTTTAAGTAATCCCCCCCCCCTCCCAGTCTTTTACATTTCCACCCTGGGAAAACTGCTGACTCAACACTATCTATTCCTTTCATAATTTTTATATCCTTCTATCAGGACTGTAAAGTGCACAGAGAGATGAGATGCTCTTAGTCAGAATTATATTGAGCATTGTTATAACAGGGCAGGGGTCAAGATCTGATGAGTTCGAGTGGGAGTGGGATGTAGAATTAAAGTAGCAATCAGCAAGGAGCTTAAGAGTTCTCTCTGTGAACTGAACGCAGGCACTCCATAAAAGCGGACAAGACTGCTGATTTGATCAACGTAGACAGATAAACGCATTGTGAAATGAATGCAATGTAAGTTGTGCAAATGAATCAGTGCTTCACTTGGATAAGACTGTTCAGGTGCTGGATGGTGGGAAGGGAAAAGGTACAAGGCCAGGATACATGGAAGCAAAACTAATTCCTGTTTGGGAATGAAGCCAGTTGCACACGCAACCCAAAAGTTGCTAAAGCCTCTGAATACACTGTTTTTAAAATAAAGGAAAAGGAAACGCAGATCAGGAAAAAAGTCAGAACAATCTTTCGATTACAGATCAGTAAATTAAAAATACATATCATATCCCAGGAAACTACAGATACAGAATAAGTTAAGATGGTTAAGGTCACAAATATTTCCTTGGGAAGTCCGCAACTTATAAAGGGGACATAAAGATGTGGGAAATCTGACCTGTAAGAAAATAGATTATTTCTTGTATTTACAGTATGTCCTACATCTGACGTACTAATCACGTGTGTTATAAACTGCAATTAATTTGGAATAGTGTTTGGGACAGGTTGATGACCTTGATGAGCACCTGAAGGCACTCCCTGGAGTTTAGAAGGATGAGGGGGATCCTCGGTGAAATTTACTGAATAGTGAAAGGCCTGGATAGAGTGAATGTGGGGAGGATGTTTCCACTAGTGGGAGAGTCTAGGACTAGAGGCCTTAGACTCAGAATAAAAGGATGCACCTTTAGAAAGGAGATGTGGAGGATTTCATTAATCAGAGGGTGGTGAAGCTGTGGTAATTGTTGCCACAGACGGCTGTGGAGACCAAGTCAATGGACATTTTTAAGGTGGAGATCGACAGATTTGTTGATTAGTAAGTTTGTCATGGGCAATGGGGAGAAGGCAGGAGAATGGGGTTGAGAGCGAAAAATATATCAGCCATGATAGAATGGCGGAGTAGACATGATGGGTCGAATGGCTTAATTTTGCTCTTAAATCTTCTAAACCTTACAACACGGCAATATTTATTTACCCTTCGTCCTTGAGAAGCTGCCGGTCCATCTCCTCCTGCCAGCCTTCAGGAGGTGCCTCCAGCCAAGCGTTGAAATAGCGGACGATGCCTGGGTGCTCCAGTTTAGCTAGTGCCTTCACCTCTCGCATAACCTTCTCCCGCGCTTGATCACTGCGGAATCACAAACAATAAGATGAGGACACACCGATCACAAGTCCTCAGTACACAAAAATGGAGCCACAGGAAGGAGAGCAACAGATGTTCACTAGACTCGTGCCAGCAATGGCTGTTGCATCTTATATGGGGAGATTATGGGGGACTGGAACTGCATACTCCAGAGCAAAGATCCTATAGCAGAGCAAGATGGGTTACTCTCACGCAAAAGTGAAGTACGTTCATGGGCGGATTCATGGACGATTTTATGACTCATTTTAGCAACCAGCCCCAGCCATCTTGTTCCGCCATCTTGCTCCGCTTTCTTGCTCCCACCTTCTTGCTTCCGGCCAAAAATTGGATCCGCAGCGAGGAGAAGGGAGTGCGGGGTCCGGGGCAGCGAGGAGAAGGAGTGCGGGGTCCGGGGCAGCGAGGAGAAGGAGTGCGCGGTCCGGGGCAGCGAGGAGAAGGAGTGCGCGGTCCGGGGCAGGGAGGAGAAGGAGTGCGCGGTCCGGGGCAGCAGGAGAGGAGAAGGAGAAGGAGTGGCGGGGTGGGCGCGGTCCGGGGCAGCGAGGCAGGAGGAGAGCGGTCCGAGCGAGGAGTGCGGGGTCCGGGGCAGCGAGGAGAGGGGCGCATAGGAGGGGGGGACATTGTAGTAAGGGGGCAGGCAAGAGAGTGCCGGGGGGGGATAAGGCCTAGTGTGTGTGAAGTTGCAGGGAGGTTTACAATGTTTCTTATTTACAATGTTTCTTATTTAATGTCCCTTGTCTAGTCTGAAATAAAGTTCATTATTGGATTAGAAGAAATATAATTGTGTGTGTTATATACGTTTATATAATTTTCATGTATGTGTGTTTATAAACATTTTATTCTTTAACAAGAATTAACAGAATTATGAACTAACAGAATTATGAATCTAACCCTATATCACACACAAAAAGTCCCCCCTGTCAATCACCCTGCGAGTTGGGTCGGTTCCGGTTACTACAAAATCAACTCAAACACTGCTTGTGAGCCATTTAAAAAGAAATGATTTAAAAAGCATTAAAAAAGACAATTACCAGAATCAAATTGTATTCTTGACAAGAAGTTTGAACTGACAGATTTATGAATCTAACCGACACAAACTGTTGCCCCGCAACATTGATTACAGTGCGAGTCGGGTCGGGTTAGGTAGGCTCAGGTTGCTAAAATGGGCATGGAAAAATGCCCATGATCCCCTCCATAGCGTACTACACATCAGTCCATTGCATTTAGCAGGAGTAGCCTATCTTGCTCTGCTATAAGATCTTTGCTCCAGAGTGCGAATGAGAAGGGATCTCATTACTGTGGACTGTGGTTCCCACCTGTTTTGAAAGGAAATCAATAATACCAGTGCCGAAGAAGAGTTTAGTTTATTGTCACGTGTACTGAGGTACAGTGAAAAGCTTTTGTTGCGTGCCGAAAGACAATATGATTACAATTGAATCATTTACAGTGCATAGGGATTTAAAAGTATGGAGCAAAGTGACATGCCTCAATCTACCGACGTGTGGCACTAATGTCCATGGTAATGAAGTGCTTTGAGAGGTTGGTTATGGCACATACAGTATCAACTTCTACCCGAACAGGAATCTGGACCCACTACAATTTGCCTACTGCCACAGTAGGTCAATGGAGGATGCGACCTCGCTGGCTCTCCACTCTACACTGGACACTTGGACAATCAGAACACAAACGTCAGGCTGTTGTTAATACTACAGCTCAGCATTCAACATCATCAGCCCCTCCAAACTGGTTATCAAGCTCAGGGAACTGAGTCTCTGTGTATCCCCTTGCAATTGGATCCTCGACTTGGTCAGCAACTGAACACAGTCAGTTTGAATTGGCAGCAACACTTCCTGCTCATTAACCATCAGCACAGGAGCACCTGAAGCACAGCCCACACCCCTACACTCACTCTGTACTCATGACTGTTCCAACACCATCTTTACAATCGCCGATGGCACCACCGTTGTTGGACACTTTACGGATGATGACGAGTCAGTTGGGAGAGAGATCAATCGATTGACCGAATGGTGCCAGAATAAACTTGCTCTCAACATCAGTAACACCTGAGAGGTTGGTTATGGCACATACAGTATCAACTCCTACCCGAACAAGAATCTGGACCCACTGCAATCTTGAAAATATCAGACTTGTCTTAGCGGAATAAACAGAGCATTTTTCGAAGACATGGACACCATTCATTGATTTACTACAAGGATAGTATGGGTGCAACACAATTTTGGAGTTAAATATAATTATGGGTTGGGTGATGGGTGGGGAGGGATGCGAGGTAGGTATATCACCACCTTTTGTTTGATTCTTTCTGTTTTTGTCTTTTTATTTCTCTACGTCTTCCTTATTTCTTTTACTTACTCCCTCTTTGGCTACACCGCTTTGGTAGTCTAGGGGTTCTATCCTTGCACATTTCACTTTTCCTCTTTCCTGCTTTTTCTTTCTTCTTTTCGCTCAAATATAGCTAAAATCAAAATTGAAGCTGTATTATGTCATATGCCGCTGGTTATATCTTTGTACACTTGCTTCTAATAAAAAAATAAAAATAAAAATAAAAACATCAGTAACACCAAACAACTAATTGTTGACTTTCGAAAAGGATCCACAAACCTGTCTTCATCGATGGGACGGAGGCAGAGTCAGTAAACTTTGTTCCTGACTGGCACCAGACTGATTCCTGGGATGTCAGGACTGTCTTATGAAGAAAGACTGGATAGACTTGGTTTATACTCTCTAGAATTTAGAAGATTGAGAGGGGATCTTATAGAAACTTACAAAATTCTTAAGGGGTTGGACAGGCTAGATGCAGGAAGATTGTTCCCGATGTTGGGGAAGTCCAGGACAAGGGGTCACAGCTTAAGGATAAGGGGGAAATCCTTTAAAACCGAGATGAGGAGAACTTTTTTCACACAGAGAGTGGTGAATCTCTGGAACTCTCTGCCACAGAGGGTAGTTGAGTCCAGTTCATTGGCTATATTTAAGAGGGAGTTAGATGTGGCCCTTGTGGCCAAGGGGATCAGAGGGTATGGAGAGAAGGCAGGTACGGGATACTGAGTTGGATGATCAGCCATGATCATATTGAATGGCGGTGCAGGCTCGAAGGGCCGAATGGCCTACTCCTGCACCTAATTTCTATGTTTCTATGTTTCCTGGGCATGCATAACTCTGAAGATCTATCCTGGACTCAGCACATTGATGTAATCATAAAGAAAGCCCATCAACGCCTCCACTTCCTTAGAAAATTGAGGAGATTTGATATGCCGACATATACTCTCTTCAACTTCTACAGTTATATAGTAGAGAGCATATGGACTAGTTGCATCATGGCCTGGTTCAGCAACACCAACACCCAGGAATGAAGATGATTACAAGTAGTGAACACTACCCAGCCCATTACAGGTAATTAAATTCCCACCATCGAAAGGATTTACAGGAGTTGCAGCCTCAAAAAGCACCCAGCATCAGAGACCCACACTACATTGGCCACACTCTCATTTCACTCCTGCCAACGGGAAGGTGGTATAAGAGCCTGAAAACTGCAACTTCCAGGTTCAGGAGCAGCTTCCTCCCAACAGCCGTCAGGCTAGTAAACCTACAACCTCCAACTGAGCTTCGAACTATATAGACTTGTATTTGTCTTTGCACTATTAATGTGAGGTTTTTTTTTGTGGATGGAATACAACGCAACACAGTGTGGCAACGGTGGAGTTGCTGCCTTACAGCATTTGCAGCGACGGAGACCCAGGTTCAATCCGGACTACGGGTGCTGTTTGTACGGAGTTGGTACGTTCTCCCCGTGACCCATGTGGGTTTTCTCCGAGATCTTCGGTTTACTCCCACACTCCAAAGATGTACAGGTTTGTAGGTTAATTGGCTCGGTATTAATGTAAATTGTCCCTGGTGTGTGTGGGATAGTGTTAATGTGCGGGGATCGCGGGTCGGTGCAGTGCAGACTCAGTGGGCCAAAGGGCCTGTATCTGCGCTGTGTCTCTAAACAAAACTAAACGTTTCTCTGTTTATTCTGGTGTTCACTGAGTACTATGTTTTCATATATGATGTGCTGCTGCAAGAAATAATGTAATTATTCTTTTTCAGGACATATGACAATAAAACCCTCAACTCTTGAAACTTACAGTATTCTAACAGGATGAAGGGAGGATGTTTCTCCTGACAGAGTCAAGGACCAACAAAAGCTTTTCACTGTACCTCGGCACACGTGACAATAAACTAAACTAATTGTGAGCTGCACCAGATCAACGTGATAGGAGAGAGAAGTGAATTTATCTACTTAATGGACCTCAGTGATCCAGATTTGGTCACCTGCTAATTGACAATCTGTGAAACTTTGCAGCAATTGCTCACCGATTCGGGAGTCGAATCCTTTTGATGGCGTAGTTGCAGTCGTCGACTTTGTTTTTTGCCTCAAAGACTACTCCAAACCCACCACGTCCGAGACACTGGACCAACTCAAAGTCACTAAGACATCTGAAAGAGCAAGATCTGCATTAATGGATGCTTTGTAACTGTTTCAATGAGTAATCCCAAGAGAATTAAAATCATAAAATATTTAAGTGCTTGGAAACTCAGCCCAACCCCAAATCTAAGAACAGGCTAATCATCTCATTAAACCTGCTTTATCATTCAATTAGATTGTGGCTAGTCGGAATCTCAATTCCATTTTAAATAGCTTTCATCTTTATTCATTATAAGCCTAACAAAAAAAGGTCACGGCCACACAAGTTTAAAATTCAGCAGAGAGCATTTTACAGGGAGAAGATTTAAAATTTCAAATGTTTTCTGAGACACTTTCCTCCCATGGCCAATTTATATCATTCACATAGGGAATACAGATGCTGCTGGAAAGCGTGGCGTTTGTCGTCTCTCCAACATGTTCTTGAACTTGGCAGCTTGACCATTTCAGAGAAAATAGTCTTTGAGAGATAAACCGCAGGAGATGTAACACCTGTCCCTCTATACCCACCCTCCCCCCACTCGACTCTGTCCAAGGGCCCCAACAGTCTTTTCAGGTGAGGCAGAGGTTCACTTGCACCTCCTCCAACCTCATCTATTGTAGCCGCTGTTCCAGATGTGGACTTCTGTACATCGGCGAGACCAAGCGTAGGTTCGGCGATCGTTTCACTGAACACCTCCGCTCAGTCTGCCTAAACCTGCCTGATCTCCCAGTTGCTCAACACTTTAACCCCCCTTCACGTTTCCACACTGACCTTTCTGTCCTGGGCCTCCTCCATTGCCAGAGTGAAGCCCAGCGCAAATTGGAGGAACAGCATCTCATATTTCGCTTGGGCAGCTTACACCTCAGTGGTATGAACATTGACTTATCCAAGAAGCCCTTGCTTTCCCTCTCTCTCCATCCCCTCCCCCTTCCCAGTTCTCCGACCAGTTTTACTGTCTCCAACTACATTTTATCGGTTTGATTTGGTGTTACCTTCTCCCAGCTAACAATGATCTATTATATATTTAATCTATGTCTGCCATGATCTCCATTCCCTTGGTCCCGTCTCACACCATACACTTCCTTATCTATACACATCCTTACCTATGTATCTCCCACTCCTGACATCAGTCTGTAGAAGGGTCTTGACCCGAAACATTACCTTCCCTCCAAAGATTCTGCCTCTCGCTGAGTTACTCCAGCATGTTGTGTCTAACTAATATTGCACACAATACCCAAGGTGTGGCCTCACCAAGACCTTGCATTTTCACAGCAAGATTTTTCACATTCAATCTTGTCTTTAAAAACCCATGCACCATGTGGCTTCTTAACCACCTGTTGCACAAGGACACCTAGGTCTCATTACACCCCCCCTCCCCCCCGCACCTCCCAATCTACCGCCATTCAGAAAATAATGTGCCGTCCTGTTTTAGCCACGTTAGACTGCATCTACCATGCTTTTGCCAAACCCAACCTGTCCACATCATGTTGCAACTTCTTTGCAACCTCCTCACACTTTCACTCAGCTTTGCGTCATCTGTAAACTTGGAGATGACATTTAATTGCCTCCTCTGCAGCTGTAATATACATTGCGACACAAGCTGGGGTTCCAGTATGATCCCTGCATCACTATATATATGTGGGAAACGTCTCATTTATCCCTTCCCTTTGATTTCTGCATGCTAACTAGTTTCCTACCCATGTCAGTACCTTAGCCCCCAAACTCAAGTGATTTAATTTTACAAGCTAATGGGGGACTTTATCATAAATCTTTTGAAAATCCAAATACATCACTTTCATCGATTTCCACCTCATTTATTCTGCTGATCAGATCGTCAAAGTTCCAGAAGATTAAGAGAGAATAATTCTCCTTCTACAAACCCAGTTTGATACTATCTGATCTTGTCACCGTTTTCCAACTGCACTGCTATTACTTCTTTTATAATGAAACGCTAGCATTTTCTCTATAATCAATGTCAGGCTAACAGATCTATAATTCCCTGCTTTTTGCTTAACTATTTTTTGAGAATAGTGGAATTACATCAGCTACCTGCCAGTCTATTGGAACTGTTCCAAACAACCATGCCACTTGGAAAGATAATTAGTTTGCTTGAGATTCTATGTAATGTAGATTATCAGGCCTTCGATCAATCAATTTCCCCACCACAGTTCCCAACTAACATTAATTTCATTCAGTTCTTCCATCTCACTAAATCGGATACTCCCTATATTTCTGGGATTAGCATTCCCTTTTTAAAACAGAACCGAAGTACTTACATGCTCTGCCATTTCTTTGGTATAAATTCCCCTTAACCTGCACTGTAAGGGGCTTTTCACTGCTTTTTCTCTGTTCATTAATATTTTTTCACTAATCTTTTTCTCTCTGTATGTATGTCATTTCAGCCTTCCCTCAAATTCATCAATTCCTTTTTCATTGCCAAATTCTCAACTACTCCCAACTGCCGTTTGTTCCCTTTTCTAGCCGTTTTATATTCCTTTTGCTCGTCAAAAAATGATCAAATCCCGTTTGTAAGATGCAATTGAGCCACCTGTTATGTACACAAGAATGAGCAATTGTTGCAATTCATCCATGCGATCTTTAAATGCTAGACATTGACTACGCATGTCACCCTTTAAGCAACATTCCCTGATCTGTCATAGGCAACTGATGTCTCATACTTCATAGTTTTTTTCTTTATTTAGATTCAGGATCATAGTCTCAGAAATCAACTCTCTCACTCTCCATCTTAATGAAGAAAGGCATCATGCCACGATTGTTGTTCCCAATTATCCCGTACAATAAGATGGCTAGTTTATCCCTTCTCTAAGATGCCCGGTTCTCCAGTACAGCACCCACCAATGTGTAACAAACTTGCCCCGCAAATCTCCTTTAATCTTTGCCTCTCTTACCTTAAAGCCATGCCCTCTAGTCTTTGATATATCCACCTTGGGGAAAAAAGTTCTGATTGTCTAGAGTAAACAATTCAAGTGTGCCCAACTTCTCCCTGTAGCTAATGCCTTTGAATCCAGGAGACATTTGCAAAGGCTACTGGGGAGACTTTAAACTAGAATGGTTGGGGCAAGGTACTCAAATAGAGAAAGCTAGTAGACAGAATGGGAAGCAGGAAGCAGAAAAGGGAAGCACTCGGGCACAAGAGGAGAAAGAAAAAAAAAGGAAATAAACAGAGAATAAGAGGCGGGGGGTTTCTTAAATGTGCATATTTTAATGCTAGGAGCATTGTAAGAAAGGTGGATGAGCTTAGAGTCTGGATAGACACCTGGAAATATGATGTTGTGGCGATCAGTGAAACATGGTTGCAGGAAGGCTGCGATTGGAAACTAAATATTCCCGGATTTCGTTGATTCAGGTGTGATAGAATTGGAGGGGCAAGAGGTGGAGGTGTTGCATTGCTAGTCAGGGAAGATATTACAGCAGTGCTTTGGCAGGATAGATTGGAGGGCTCATCTAGGGAGACTATTTGGGTGGAACTGAGAAGTGGGAAAGGAGTAGCAACACTTATAGGGGTGTATTATAGACCACCAAATGGGGATCGAGAATTGGAAGAGCAAATATGTAAGGAGATTGCAGATATTAGTAGTAAGCACAAAGTAGTGATTGTGGGAGATTTCAACTTTCCACACATAGACTGGGAAACACATTCGGTAAATGGGCTGGATGGTTTGGAGTTTGTAAAATGTGTGCAGGATAGTTTTTTGCAGCAATACATAGAGGTACCTACTAGAGGAGGGGCAGTGTTGGACCTCCTGTTAGGACATGAGACGGGACATGTGGAGGAGGTATGCGTTGGGGAGCACTTCGGGTCCAGTGATCACAATACCATTAGTTTCAATATAATTATGGAGAGGGTCAGAACTGGACCTAGGGTTGAGATTTTTGATTGGAGAAAGGCTAACTTTGATGAGATGCAAAATGATTTAAAAGGAGTGAACTGGGACATTTTGTTTTATGGGAAGGATGTAGAAGAGAAATGGAGGACATTTAAAGGGGAAATTTTAAGAGAACAGAATCTTTATGTTCCTGTTCGGTTGACAGGAAACAGTAAAAATTGGAAAGAGCCATGGTTTTCAAGGGAAATTGGACATCTTGTTCAGAAAAAGAGGGAGATCTACAATAATTATAGGCAGCATGAAGTAAATGAGGTGCTTGAGTATAAGGAATGTAAGAAGAATCTTAAGAAAGAAATTAGAAAAGCTAAAAGACATGAGGTTGCTTTGGCAAGTAAGGTGAAAGTAAATCCAAAGGGTTTCTACAGCTATATTAATAGCAAAAGGATAACGAGGGATAAAATTGGTCCATTGGAGAGACAGAGTGGACAGCTATCTGCAGAGCCAAAAGAGATGGGGGAGATATTGAACAATTTCTTTTTGTCGGTATTCACCAAGGAGAAGGATATTGAATTATGTGAGGTAATGGAAACTAGTAGAGTAGCTATGGATACTATGAGTTTCAAAGTAAAAGAAGTACTGACACTTTTGAAAAATATAAAAGTGGATAAGTCTCCAGGTCCTGACAGGATATTCCCTAGGACATTGAGGGAAGTTAGTGTAGAAATAGCCCTGGCTATGACAGAAATATTTCAAATGTCATTAGAAACGGGAATAGTCTCCGAGGATTGGCGTACTGCGCATGTTGTTCCATTGTTTAAAAAGGGTTCTAAGAGTAAACCTAGCAATTATAGGCCAGTTAGTTTGACTTCAGTGGTGGGCAAATTAATGGAAAAGATACTTAGAGATAATATATATAAGCATCTGGATAAACAGGGTCTGATTAGGAACAGTCAGCATGGATTTGTGCCTGGAAGGTCATGTTTGACTAATTTTCTTGAATTTTTTGAAGAGGTTACTAGGGAAATTGACGAGGGTAAAGCAGTGGATGTTGTCTATATGGACTTTAGTAAGGCCTTTGACAAGGTTCCTCATGGAAGGTTGGTTAAGAAGGTTCAACTGTTGGGTATAAATGCAGGAGTAGCAAGATGGATTCAACAGTGGCTGAATGGGAGAAGCCAGAGGGTAATGGTGGATGGTTGTTTGTCGGGTTGGAGGCAAGTGACTAATGGGGTGCCTCAGGGATCGATGTTGGGTCCTTTGTTGTTTGTCATGTACATCAATGATCTGGATGAAGATGGGGTAAATTGGATTAGTAAGTATGCAGATGATACCAAGATAGGGGGTGTTGTGGATAATGAAGAGGATTTCCAAAGTCTGCAGAGTGAGTTAGGCCATTTCGAAGAATGGGCTGAAAGATGGCAGATGGAGTTTAATGCAGATAAATGTGAGGTGCTACACCTTGGCAGGACAAATCAAAATAGGACGTACATGGTAAATGGTAGGGAATTGAAGAATACAGTTGAACAGAGGGATCTGGGAATAACCGTGCATAGTTCCTTGAAGGTGGAATCTCATATAGATAGGGTGGTAAAGAAAGCTTTTGGTATGCTAGCCTTTATAAATCAGAGCATTGAGTATAGAAGCTGGGATGTAATGTTAAAATTGTACAAGGCATTGGTGAGACCAAATCTGGAGTATGGTGTACAATTTTGGTCGCCCAATTATAGGAAGGGTGTCAACAAAATAGAGAGAGTACAGAGGAGATTTACTAGAATGTTGCCTGGGTTTCAACAACTAAGTTACAGAGAAAGGTTGAATAAGTTAGGTCTTTATTCTCTGGAGCGCAGAAGGTTAAGGGGGGACTTGATAGAGGTCTTTGAAATGATGAGAGGGATAGAGAGTTGATGTGGATCAGCTTTTCCCTTCGAGAATAGGGAAGATTCAAACAAGAGGACATGACTTCAGAATTAAGGGACAGAAGTTTAGGGGTAACATGAGGGGGAACTTCTTTACTCAGAGAGTGGTAGCGGTGTGGAATGAGCTTCCAGTGGAAGTGGTGGAGGCAGGTTCGTTGGTATCATTTAAAAATAAATTGGATAGGCATATGGATGAGAAGGGAATGGAGGGTTATGGTATGAGTGCAAGCAGGTGGGACTAAGGGAAAAAAGTTGTTCGGCACGGACTTGTAGGGCTGAGATGGCCTGCTGTAATTGTTATATGGTTATATGGTTAATATGCTACGCTAGATAACAAAGACCCCACCCCACATTCTAGTAAATCTCTTCTGCACCCTCTCTAAAGCCTCCACACCCTTCCTGTAATGGGTTGACCAGAACTTCAAATGCAGCATAAGCAAAGTCCTCTAAATCTGAACCATGGCTATCTGACTCTTAGCCTCAAGGCCTTGTTCCATGAGGAAAAACATATCATATGCCTTCTTTCCTGTTACCGTCTTGTGGTGCAACATCATGTTTGCTCTGATTAAACCCCATCTGACAATTCTCCCCCCATTTCTATAGCTGATCTAGATTCTGCTATATACAGCCTTCTGCACTGCAACTCCACCAAGGTTGGGGACATTTGCAAACTTACTCACCGACTCATCTACATTTACATACAAGTCACTTATACATATGACAAACACCAGGTCCCAGCATAGATCCATGAGGAACTCCGCTGGTTACAGGCCGGCCTTCCGCCAGAATAATCCTGTCTTTTCTATAAGCAAGCCAGTTCTGAATCCAAACAACCAAATCTCCGATGATCCAATGCAGATAAATCTTCTGGATCAGCCCACCATGAGGGACTTCATCAAACGCATAAAATCCAGACAACATCCACTGCCCTACCCTATAGGGAGATAATGTTCAGATTATCACAACTGGGATATCAAGTGCATCATATAACAATTACAGCACGGAAACAGGCCATCTCGGCCCTACAAGTCCGTGCCGAACAACTTTTTTTTCCCTTAGTCCCACCTGCCTGCACTCATACCATAACCCTCCATTCCCTTCTCATCCATATGCCTATCCAATTTATTTTTAAATGATACCAATGAACCTGCCTCCACCACTTCCACTGGGAGCTCATTCCACACCGCTACCACTCTCAGCGTCAAGAATTTCTACCCCGTATTTCCCCTAAACTTCTGTCCCTTAATCATTTGGAAGGAGATTTTTAACATTGAGAATTATAGAATTAATCAGGGAAGTTGCCAAATAAATAGTCTGGCAGGTTACCCTCAGGATCACCAGGTCTACTGGTGGATATTTGGAAGCAATGCGGATGTTCATCTTGGATGGCTGATAAACTGCAAACTGGGAGGCACAGCCAGATCAGAAGAAAATATCAATGGTGAACGTCGATCAAGAAATCAACATAATGAAGCAATGATAAACAAACACCGCCCCTAGTCACTTGACCCTTCCTCCACTTAAATAGTGCCTTCTGAAACAGGACCGCTTCGAAACTCTTCTCAATGGGACCATTAAGTGTGGGTCTTGTTGTGAGCATGTACCGTATATAATAGAATCCAAGAACACCACCAATGCACAACGAATCTTACCTGGACATATAGTCAACAATCCCAGAGGAATTTGCCAACTCAACTTTCACTGGTTCTAAAGCTACATCGCTAGTACTGTCAGGTTGACATGGTACCTCGTATTCCTTCTTTTGCTGCAGAGATGAAGCAAACATAGAAATTAAACAGTAAACCTTCACTCCACTAAAAAGGCTAAGGGACGTGGTGATAGGTTTCAAGGATACAGACAGTCTGATGGCATAGGTGAAATAATTCAAGTATAAAGAACTCCAAGTACAAATAATTTATGATGCCTGGAAGAATGAGGAGAGAAAATAGACTCCAAATAGTACATTAAAGAAAAAAATCAATGCAAGAGAAAGATCTAACATTGTCTGTGCACAGTTCTTGGACAGTGGAAGGACAGGCAGTTAAAGCATGTGGGCGAAGATTAGTGCCTGATGTGGCAAAAAAACATGTTCTGTAGAAGAGCAATAAAAATGTAGTTCAAGCCATACAAGAATATCATGTCCAACTCCAGGCACCAGACAATAGGAAGAACAAGACTTAGAGCAGTGCTTCTTAAACTGGTGAATGAAATTATTTTGGGGTGACTTAGTTAATTTATGTTTTTTGCTCATGTGACAAAATAAATTATATATCTGTATCTGTATCTTTACGTATAATCACCATCACTGGTTGTTGCATATGTTATATAAAATTATATACAAGGGAGAATAAGATGAAAATTAGCAAAAAACATTAGAATATTTCGTTGAGGGTAAATGAAATTTTGTGATATACTGAAATAGTTTAAGAAGCACTGGCTGAGGACGATATGAGGTTTATCGGAATGGTCTGGGAGACGAGTTATTAGTTACACAAATAGGCAGATAGATCTGAAGATGTTCTCCCTGCTAAGCAACCTGCCAAATCTTCTATTGATGCCAATCATTGGCCAAACAACACAAATCCCCACTTGCCACAAAGCCCAGACCATCTCTCAGGACTAGACAGATGAATATAAAAAGGGAGGGAAATTAAAAGGCAGAATATTCAAGCTATTTTCTGCATCAGAAATAGAATAGAGTCTGAAGAAGGGTTCTGACCCGAAATGTCACCTATTTATTTTCTCCAGAGATGCTGCCTGACCCACTGAGTTACTCCTGCACTTTGTGTCTCCGTTCAGAAACTACTCCGGCATGTAGTAAGGAATGTTTCAACACCCATCTGATGGAACCAGTAAACCAGCAGCAGGGTCATTTAGGCAGCTTGCAGCAGCAAACTGAAAACATCTTTTCAAGTTGCAAAATGTCCCAATGTAATCCCGACAAACACAAACTATGGGGATTAGGGAAGGCAACCTAAAGCTTGGTTAAAGAGATATATTAACATTAGGGGAGAAAGAATGGAAAAGAGAAAGCAAGAGGGGGTGGGAAGAAAATTGAGAGAAAAGGGAAAAAGAAAGGGTGTACAGAGATATACAGAATGATGAAGGAACTTCCAGATGACATGTCCTTGGCAAGCAGTAACATAAACTCCAGATTCCTCCCACATCCCAAAGATATGGTGGATGGTAGATTCATTGACTGCTGTAAAATACCCATAGCTTCGGAGAGTGACAGGAGGGTTGGGGAAGGTTGATATGCATGTGAAGGAGAATACAGGAAGATTGTTCCCGATGTTGGGGAAGTCCAGGACAAGGGGTCACAGCTTAAGGATAAGGGGGAAATCCTTTAAAACCGAGATGAGAAGAACTTTTTTCACACAGAGAGTGGTGAATCTCTGGAACTCTTTGCCACTGAGGGTAGTTGAGGCCAGTTCATTTGCTATATTTAAGAGGGAGTTAGATGTGGCCCTTGTGGCTAAGGGGATCAGAGGGTATGGAGAGAAGGCAGGTACGGGATACTGAGTTGGATGATCAGCCATGATCATATTGAATGGCGGTGCAGGCTCGAAGGGCCGAATGGCCTACTCCTGCACCTAATTTCTATGTTTCTATGTTTCTATAAGCCACAGACAAATAAACAAGTCACAGGGATGGGACTGATTGGAATGCTACAAAACCAACATAAACATGATGGACTAAATGGCCTTTAATGTCACCAAATCAAAATGAAATGAATACAAAATATGAATGTAGAGATTTTGAATGGTTGGAGATAGACACAAAATGCTGAAGTAACTCAGCGAGACAGGCAGCATCTCTGGATAGAAGGAATGGGTGACGTTTCGGGTAGAGACCCTTCTTCATTCCTTCCGTCCAGAGATGCTGCCTGATCCGCAGATACTCCAGCATTTTGTGACTCGGTACTGTTTTCAGACATGGATCGCTGGCAGATAAAGGAGCAAAAAGTGCCGTTAGAGAATTTCAATGACATAAAGACAAGAACAAAAGAAGCTGCATAGAATCCAGTCAAGTTTTTAAATCCCTTGTGCATGTATAGCCGCGATTCATGTGCCTAATCAGCCACACAGCAACATAAATGATACCAGTCATTCCAACACCCCCCCCCGGACACGTCTTCCTCAGTGACTGATCTCCCTCCCCGGAAATTGCACTACTGCTACTGTATATGCTACTGGTAGGCGGTGCGGCTCTAGCCAGCAGCGGCCTCTGCAGCCTGTCCGCGTTTTTATTATTTTTTGTCTGTGTTTTTATGTAGTTTTTGTTATTTTATGTTGGGGTGTGTGTGTGGGGGGATGGGGGGTGGGGTGGGGGGGAGGGGGGGGAAACTTTTGAATCTCTCCCTGCACTGGAGACCCGACCTTTTCTCGTCGGGTCTCAGTTGTCGTTGAGGCCGCAACGAGGAGCGGCCTCCAACGGGAAGAAGCCGGGGACTCTGGTGCCGACTCACCGTTGCCGTCGCGGAGCTGGCCGAGACCGGAGCGGGTGGAGCGGTGGAGGAGCGCTGCTGCTGCTGCTGCTGCTGCTGCTGCTGCTGCTGCTGCTGAGTCGGAGGCTGCAACTGCGGGTCTGCGGACGGCGGCACCGGGAGCCCGCGGATCCCTGGAGGGAGACCGCTTTTCGGGGCTCCTGCAACGGCGAATTCTCCCGCCCGAGTTGCGGGGTTGAAGAGCTCCTGGAGCGGGGCCTGACACCACTGCCCCGTGCGGCTGGAATGGCCGCGGGACTTTGCGAGCGCACACCGGGGGCTTCAACACCAAGACTCGGTGTGCGACCTCGCACCACCCGGCGTGGCTTCAATGGCCGCGGGACAATCGCCATCGCCAGCCAGGGGCTTTGACTTTGACTCTGACATCGGGGGGGGGGGGGAGAGTGCAGTGGAGAGATAAGTTTTTTTGGCCTTCCATCACAGCTATGTGATGGATGTTTATGTAAAATGTAATTATGTTGCGTCTGGGGTCTATTTGTGTGTAATGTATGGCTGCAGAAACGGCATTTCGTTTGGACCTCCAGGGGTCCAAATGACAATTAAATTGACTCTTGACTCTTGATATACATATATATATATATTTACTGTTCCATTATTCTGTGTTCGCACTTCTGGGTGAGATACTAACTGCATTTTGTTGTCTCTGTACTTGCACACTGCACAATGACAATAAAGTTTTGAATCTCAATCTGAATCTGAAAGTTTGCAAAGCTTCCTACAAGGGCTGGCGGGGGATTAAAAAAAAAAAAAGTGGATGCCGAATACACTTCATAATCCATAAGCTTCCAAAAGTTATGGTGTTCGATTCTCCTTTGCAGACATTGAACTTTGTCTACGGAGCTGATGCTCTACAATTTTGAGAAGTATATTCTGCACTCTATATCTTCCCATTTTACCTATTAACGTACAAACGTTGTACAGTCAGCACCTGTAGCCAGGATCAAACCCTGGTCTCTGGCGCTGCAAGGCAGCAGCTGCACTGCTAACACACTATACAACCCCTGAAGTCCAGGTTGAGTCCAGGAATAAAAACCCAAGCAATATTTGGAAAGCATTATGAACAGGATGATGCACAGTATATACATACCTCAATAGATACTGGGTGACGGACGAGCTTACGAACAACATAAGTAGTAGCGAGGACGCAGAGGAGGATGGTTCCTGCTATTTCCCCCCACCAGTCCAGCAGCAAGACGGGGTCTTTCTTTCTGGCTTTTTTCTTCGGTTTTGAGGAGTCGAAGAGTCTGACAGAAATATGGATGTCTCGCTTACTCCGATCTTTCCCGTAGTAGGGCAAATAAAAGCCACTGTCTGGCAACGCAAGCATAAAAACGTGTACTTTAGCTACGGTAACCACCACACGCCTAACGTTAATCTACAACTGTAATTGATCATAAAAGAAACGAGGCAAAAACAAATGTATTATTGCAATGATATCCAGCATCACAGCCCCCTCTGCTGGTAGAGTGGCGATATTGCTTCAATGTTTCGGCAAAACGGTTGCCCAGTCTGTACTTGGTCTTGCCGATGTGAAGGAGGCCACATCGAGAGCACCAAATGAAAAATAAATGTCTTGCTTCATTCTCGGGTAAGGTTTGGCTTTAGAGGCAAGTTGGGGAATGCTGTCACAGAGACATCGAGTCATGCAGAGTGGAAACAGACCCTTTGGCTCAACTTGCCCACGCTGCCCAACATGTCCCATCCAAACTAGTCCCACCTACCTGCTTATAGCCCATATCCCTCTAAACCTACCCTATCCATGTACCTCTCTGAATGCTTTTTTAAATGTTGCAATAGTACCTGCCTCAACTACCTCCTCCGTCAGCTCGTTCCATATACCCACATGTGGACTGAACTGCAGAGAGTCACCAACAATAGAATGGGAGAAGGCTGGGACGGGAGAAGGCCAGGACGGGAGATGTTCAAGAAGGAACTGCAGATGCTGGAAAATCAAATGTAGACAAAATTACTGGAGAAACTCAGCGGGTGCGGCGGCATCTATGGAGTGAAGGAAATAGGCAACGTTTCGGGCCGAAACCCTTCTTCAGACTGATGCAGGGTCATCCACAGAAAACCCTACACGGTCACAGGGAGAACGAACAAACGTCATACAGACAGCATCCATGGTCAGGATCGACCCATGACTCTGGTGCTGTAAGACAGCAGCTTCATTGCTGCGCTACTGTGCTGCGTAAACTTGGCAAGATTTACAAAGCAATGCGATGGTGAAACAAGTGGGGAACTAAAAATAAGCGATGCTCAAATATAATGCAGTATGGAATTATGTAGACACAAGAAACTGCAGATGCTGGTTTACATAAACACTGCTCGAGTAACTCAGTGGGTTAGGCAACATCTGTGGAGGACATGGACAGCAATGGTTTGAACCAGGGAACTTCTTCAGACTGATTGTAGTAAAAGAGAAAGTTGGATAAGAAAGGATACCAGGACAAAGCCTGGTAAATGATAGGTGGTTGCTGTGGAAATACATAGAAACATAGACAATAGGTGCAGAAGTAGGCCATTCGGCCCCTCGAGCCTGCACCGCCATTCAATATGATCACGGCTGATCATCCAACTCAGTATCCTGTACCTGCCTTCTCTCCATACCCCCTGATCCCTTTAGCCACAAGGCCCACATCTAACTCCCTCTTAAATATAGATAATGAACTGGCCTCAACTACCTTCTGCGGCAGAGAATTCCACAGATTCACCACTCTCTGTGTAAAAAATGTTTTTCTCCTCCCAGTCCTAAAAGATTTCCCCTTTATCCTTAAACTGTGACCCCTTGTTCTGGACTTCCCCAACATTGGGAACAATCTTCCTGCATCTAGCCTGTCCAACCCCTTAAGAATTTTGTAAGTTATCACATTGTAATAATCTATAACTCTGAGAAATGATTATAACACTTACCGTACGGATATTGCAATAGAGACAGGGCTCCGATACTGTATTCCTCGTGTGAGTGTATGTCATTGCTGAGACATTTATCATGTTCATCAGAGCGGACCAAAGCTGGCGTTCTAGCAGGTGAATCTTTATACACAAAAGAAAAACAGTTTTCAATATTTTGCAGTTGTGTATTTGCACTCCTCATCCACAGTGGCTCATTAAGAGGTTGTGCATTCAAGACCAATCAGGATGTTTGAGAGTATAATCCAGGCAACCACTCCATTGCCATTACAGGACTTTCTACATGGAGAGAGGATTCAGAAATCGGAGGTGCAAAAGGACTTGGGAGTACTGGTGCAGGGTTTCCAAAAGGGTAATTTGTCGAATCCATGCCAGGAAAGCAAATGTAATATTCACAATTACTTCGAGAGGACGAGAATGTAGAAGCAAAGATGTAATGCTGTGGCTTTATACGGAGCTGGTCAGACCACATTGTAAGCTGTTTGAGGCCCTACATTTGGGGAAGTATGCACTGGCATTGGAGAGGGCCCAGAGGAGGTTTACAAGAATAATCCTGGGGATTATTGGGTTAATGTATGAGGAACGTTTGATGCCTGCACTTGCTGGTGTTTAGAAGGATGAGGGGGATTCCCATTGAAACCTACTGAATAATGAAGGGCCTGAATACAGTGGATGTGGAGAGGATGTTTCCAGTGGTAGGAGAGTCTAGGATCAGAGGGCAGAACATCAAATAGGATGCACCTTTAGAATGGAGCCGTGGTGGAGTTTCTTTAGCCACAGGTCGGTGAATCTGTGGAATTCATTGCCACGGACTGCAGTGAAGGCCAAGTCACTGGGTATTTTTACAGTGGAGATTAATAGGTACTTGATTAGTCAGGGAGTCAAATGTTGAGGGGGGGGGGAAGCCAGGAGTACGGGGTTGAGAGAGAAAAACAAATTAGCCACGATCAAATGGCAGAGCAGACTTGATGGGCCAAATGGCCTAACTCTGCCTCATGGGTCTTAAGAAGTTATGAACGACTGTCAGATCGCCATATTTTGGGATGATTTTAATGGAGGCTCAGTCTGCCATCTCAACCGCATGCTGGAGGCCAGAGGAGACCATTTCAAAGAAGAGCAAGAGAGTTCTGTTCTCACTGATACAGAACTGAAACAGGTTAGTAGATCACGGTTTGAGAGCTGGCTGTGAACTTTCAATGACATTTCAAAAGCTGCTGGGGTTGAATGTCCAAGGTTCAGAAAGGCATTGAAGCCTTTATCTGGAGCAGAACGGCACAATACTGCCACCTGCTGGACAATGTGATAATTGCACCAATAGACCAGTGCTGTCAGAAGTGGCTTCAAATTCCTTCAAAAGAGGAATAACCTATGAACAGAAAAGTTTACTTAAGGAAAGGAAGGGTTGAGAGCTGGAAGGCGAGCAAAGGCTGTGCATTCAAGGGAAATGTGGGAAGGTGAAAGGACGGAGGGTCTTAGAGTTTGATGAATGAGTGGAAATTTAAGCCAGTGGAGGATTCTGGTGGGGATGTGTATGAAGATCCTCTGCTGCTTTTTCCAGTCAAGTGTCACAAATTGGAGAGGACACACACACACACTTTAAAAATCTGTCCTTACACTTTACAGAATAACTTGATTCCAAGGTCCCTGGCTTAAACCTTCTTTACTAGAATAGACCAGCTGGGGCAAATAGCCTGCTTTTGTGCTGCAATTGTATACCATCAATATTTAAACTCGGCATAACAAGTACAATGGCTACCTGCAATTATGTCATGGGTTATGGGGAGGAAGCAGGAGAATGCAGTTCGGAGGGAGAGATAGGTCAGCCATGATTGAATGGCGGAGTAGACTTGATGGTTCGTATAGCCTAATTCTGCTCCTATTACTTAGAAACATAGAAAATAGGTGCAGGAGTAGGCCATTCGGCCCTTCGAGCCTGCACCGCCATTCAATATGATCATGGCTGATCATCCAACTCAGTATCCTGTACCTGCCTTCTCTCAATACCCCCTGATACCTTTAGCCACAAGGGCCACATAACTACTTATGACCTTATCTCAAATCATTATGATGGTGATATTATTTTCAGAAAAACAAATTTCAATACATTGCACGCAAAAGGATTTTAAATACTGCGTTAGTACTGGATCAACTTACGAATTAGAGGCTTCCATCTGATGTTAGGCAAGGAGATGATGTCCGTCTCATGTTCCCCAACAGCCGGCACCATCAATGGGAACTTGTCCGATAATCTAACAGATGCCTGCATGTACAGCTGTCCCTTGTACATACCTGGAAATGAGAGTGAAAGGTTGACAGTGTCAGCAACAGGCTTAAATGTAATGGAACTGAACTATTCAGACTGTACTGCTGAACGACAGTGGTCTCATATGCATCAGATTCTGTGCTTGGGATAAATAAATCATAAATTGAAGACATCGGAAATGTATCAGGTTTGATCTTTCAATTCTATCATGGGGAACAGGGGTTATGGATTACATTATGGTTATTGCATTACATTTCTTCCTCTGACAAATCCAGACTGTGAATATCCTCCCTGCACTTTTAAAACATGAATCCTCGACGTAAACATCACCAACAATGTGTTCTGGAACACTCATATTCTACTTCTTTAGAAGGCTTAGGAAGTTAGGCATGTCCCCAACAACTTTCACCAACTTCTACAGAGGTGCCATAGAAAGCATTTCATCATTTTATCAGGATGCACCACACATGGTTTGGGAACAGTTTGATCCAAGATTGCAAGAAATTGCAGAGAATTGTGGACACAGCCCAGACCATCACACAAACCAACATCCCTTCCATGGACTTAGTTCACACCTCGCGCTGCCTCGGCAAGGCCATCAGCATAATTAAGGACGAGTCGCACCCTGGCCACTTCTTCTTCTCCCCTCGGGCAAATGGTATAGAGATGTAAAAACCTCTATGCCATTCAGGGACAGTTTCTTCCCATCCAGCTGTTATCAAGCAACTGAATCAGCCTACCAACAACAAGAGAGCAATCCAGAGCTACTATCTACCTCATTGGAGACCCTCGGACTATCTTTGATCGTGCTTTACTGGACTTTATCTTGCACTAAAGGTTATTCATGTTATTCCCTTTATCATGTACCTGTACACGTGGATGGCTCGATTGTAATCATGTGTTGGCTTTCCACTGAGCAGTTCGCACGCAACAAAAGCTTTTCACCGTACCTTCGTACACGTGACAATAAACTAAACGACCACTCGGGAGTGCTCTGGTCATGTTTGCCACCTACTTATTCACAGGCTATCGTTTCATTGGTATTTGAGACTATTATGCTGTGCACTAATTTGCTATTAGGTTTTGTGGATGAAAGAATATCGACAGAGAGCATTGGTTTAATTAGCAAGCCTCTCTTGTGGAACTTTTGCCTCCCAGTGGTCCAGATGGAACAATTCATTGGACTTTCTCAGAGCACTTCAGTAGCCACTTACTTCCAAAGGTTAGTTATGTAGCACAGTGCCTCCTTTCAAAAAATCCACCCAATGGACTGGAACTCACCATGTGGGGAATTACCCCAAACCAACAAGCATCCTCGTGACTTGCTCCCCCACCCCCTACACTCCTGACACCCAATTGTCTTTTTTTTTTTGCCTCTAGCCATTTCCACCGATCTGATAACCACCTCCTGACCCTCAACTGTATCCACCGATCACTTGCCAGGCTTTGCCCCATCTCTACCTCTGTAGCACGGTGACACAGCGGTAGAGTTGCTGCCTCACAGCGCCAGAGACCCGGCTTCGATCCTGACCACGAGCGCTGTATGTACAGAGTTTGTACGTTTTCCCTGTGACCGTGTGGGTTTTCTCTGGGTGCTCCATTTTCCTCCCACACTCCAAAGATGTACAGGTTTGCAGGTTAATTGGCTTTGGTAACAGGCAGGTAAATTCTCCCTAATGTGGATAGTGCTAGTCGGTGCAGACTCGATGGGCTGAAAGGCCTGTTTCCACACTGTTTCTCTAAACTAAACGCTCTCTTTTACAGCTTTCTTCACAAGATCCCCTCCCACCCCATACACACACAATCCAACAGTCTGAAGAAAGGTCCCCACCCAAAAGATTGTCTGTCCATTTCCCTCCCCAGATTCTGCCTAACCCATTGCGTTCCCCCAGCACCTTCTCTTGCTCTTGCTTCCTTGTGCTCACAATAGTAACTTGCGTAAATCAGGAAGCCAGGCCGCTTAATTTAAAGGAATGGCACCGGATCCGTGGATGAGTTTACCAACTGGCTTTTCCACTCTTACCCAGATAGACGCTGGATTCTGCCGACTCAGCTGCTCCTCTTGCTGCCTCCACGAGATCTTCCTCATCATCTTTGTCATCGTTGGCGGAGTAGCTGGCATCATCGAAGAGGCTGACTGGGGTCACTTCTCCATCTTCTACCAACCAGGCCGACGCTACTGGAGTACAGAACTGCCAAAGCAGATTGGGCAAGGGCACGTCACAATCAACACACTGAACATAGAAGAGTGCAGCACAGGATCAGGCCCATCGGCCCAGTGTCTGAGCCAAACATAATGCCAGGTTAAACTAATCTCCTCTGCCTACATGTGATCCATATCCCTCTATTCCCTGCATTTCCATGTACCCATCTAAAAGCCTCTTAAATGTCACTGGTGTATCTACTTTCACCCTTACATCTGATAGCATGTTTCAGTCACCCACCACTATTTGTGCACAAAAAAAAAAAAAAAAGTTGCCCCCACCCCCCCCTTTAAATCTTATCTAATTGGAAAATTATTTTTTTTTTATTTCCATCCTGGGACAAAGGTTCTGATCGTCTACCCTACTGTGCCTCTCATAAAATTATACATGTCCATCAGGACACCCCTTAGTCTCCGATGCTCCAGAGCAAACTATCCAAGTTTGACTAACCTCCACTAGCAGCAAATACCCTCTAATCAAGGAAGCATTCTGCTCCCCGTTGGATTGCAACCTTGTCGTGGTCGGGGAGCTTGTGTGTCTCAGTGACCCCAGAGCTATGCCAGCAGGAGATTCGTCTCCTGTTAGTAGGTATGTTACAAAACCTACCTGAATCGTGTCTGAGTATCTGCCCCACCCCGTGTGCGCGATTCTGGCGCTGTTTAGAGGGGGCGGGTTTAAAACGCGATTTTTACTAGGCTGTTGCAATCGAAAATGTTCAGCCTAGTAAATCATTAACGGAAAATCACTGGAAGGCCCCGTCGCAAAAGGTATTATTAGTTTTTATGGCCTTGTATAATAGTTATAGTAGTTTAAAAATCACTCTCTCAACCCACAACCTCTCGCAGCCCCAGGGTTTTATAAAGCAAACAATTAAAGGTATGTACCTTATTTTTACATTAAAAGGGGCTTCTTAAGAACCCTGTATATAAAGTTTTCTATAGCGAATAGTTCATTTTGGGCTCTTTATATCCCGCAGTATTTTTCTGGGCATTTGAGAGCACAAATCCAGCGTAATGTGAACGTTCTAAACCAGCGCGTTCACAGGAACCCACTAGAAAGCCGATTTAAATTTACTTTAATTTACAGCAATTAAACACTAAATTCCTTCCATTTGGCCTATAAATTGATGTAAATGAGATTTAAAAATCATGTTTTATTGTGAATTATTTGTGAATATTATTTGGACACTTAGGCTATTTAAAAATGTTAATCATTTATTAAGAAATTGATAGATGTTTAGATCTAGTAATTGAAGTTTGAAATTAGCTACAATTGGGTAACTAACTAATTATACACTTTAATTTCAGGTCCTCCAAGTAAGATTATTTTATATTTGTTTCAGAATGGTTCAATCTATGATAACTGAAAATTTCATTCAGTTCTCTTAATTTTTAAGAAGGTTATGGGCTTTTGACTGTCCTCGATCACAGCTTTTTTGTTATGTCCATAGAAAATCAATAGGGAACAAGATGCTAATTTCCGAGTATGAAAATGGCCATAACTTTTTTATTACTTGAGATATGAAAGTGAATTAGGTGTCAAATTAAACTTATCGTTATGCTTTATCTGATGGGATAAATTGCAGACTTGATTTTTTAAATCTCAAAATTTTGTAACATTGCTACTGTTAGGTTCACCCGTGCTGGACAGGTTGAAGGGTAGAGGCAAGACGAAGAACGATCCACTGGTCCTCCAGGTTGGAGGTTGAGCACAGGGCTAACAGCCCTGTCTCGTAAAACAAATATTTACGGAAACAGCAACTGAAAGAATCAACACTACTGAGTGGAGGACATTCGTTGCTGCCTACATGCCAGGAGGCATAATAGGCAGTAAGTAAGTAAGTCAAGGAAGCATTCTGGTAAACCTCCTCTGAACCCTCTCCAAAACCTCCACATTCTTCCCGTACTGTACACAATACTCCAAATGCACCCTAACCATGTGCTGTAACGCTGCAACAAGACTTCTGGACTCGCACTCATTACCTCAACCAATGAAAGCAAGCTGATACAGATGTCATAGCACACAGAACTTATAAAGTGACTAATTTTACATACACGCACCTTCGCATATACATAAACTGAGTACCAATTTCGTCCCTGTTCTGACAAAGGGCTTTGAACCTGACATTTTACCTCTGCTCCCTTTCCACTAATTCTACCCAACTTGCTGAATGTTTCTGGCATTTTATTTTTTTCAGATTTCCAGCATCCAGTTGTTTTTTAATTTTTTTAAATCATCACCTGGTGTTCCCATTCCAGCTGTCCATCATGTTTGTTACTGAAGGACATCACCTTCCAGTCTGAAACAGAGACCTTTATCACCCTGTCTTTAGTGCTGCCGTCCTGTTCCATTTCTGAGAGGACCTTCGATCGACCCTTCCAGTGGTTGGCACTGCTCTCACTCTCAATGTAGTTGATGCTCGATGTGGCATCGCGGACAAACCTTAGGTCACAGTGTCCAACACTGAAGTTCCACCTTACAAAGAGCAAACAAATATTAGATTCTCCACACAAGCTAAAACATCCAGCTTTAAAGCACAGTAAAATGTCCCAAGAGGCTTAAGTAAACTAAATACAAACCGCAGGAGTCAAATAAAAGGTTTGCTCACCAGTAAATGTTAATGGCAATGGAATTTAAGGAGGCAGAAAGGGAGGGAGGGAGGGAATGGGGAAAGGAGGGACCTTAAGGGGAGGGGGGGGAGGGGGAGAGGAGGGGAGAGAGACAGAGAGAGACGGAGAGATGGAGAGAGACGGAGAAAGGGAGACAGAGAGAGAGAGACGGAGAGAGACGGAGAGAGACGGAGAGAGACGGAGAGAGACGGAGAGAGACGGAGAGAGACAGAGAGAAAGCTCTCTAAACTAAACACATAGCTGAATTATTCACGTTGAGTGTATGTTGAAATATGAAGTAAGGCACTGCGAATGGTCAAACAGTCATTTGATCAGTTTCAGTAAGAAGGTATTGCTGAGACAAATTGCAGATTGACATAGAAACATAGAAAATAGGTGCAGGAGTAGGCCATTCAGCCATTCGAACCTGCACCGCCATTCAATATGATCATGGCTGATCATCCAACTCAGTATCCTGTACCTGCCTTCTCTCCATACCCCCTGATCCCTTTAGCCACAAGGGCCACATCTAACTCCTTCTTAAATATAGCCAATGAACTGGCCTCAACTACCTTCCGTGGCAGAGAATTCAGGAGATTCACCGCTCTCTGTGTGAAAAATGTTTTGCTCATCTCGGTCCTGAAAGATTTCCCCCTTATCCTTAAACTGTGACCCCTTGTTCTGGACTTCCCCCAACATCGGGAACAATCTTCCTGCATCTAGCCTGTCCAACCCCTTAAGAATTTTGTAAGTTTCTATAAGATCCCCCCTCAATCTTCTAAATTCTAGCGAGTACAAACCAAGTCTATCCAGTCTTTCTTCATATGAAAGTCCTGACATCCCAGGAATCAGTCTGGCGAACCTTCTCTGTACTCCCTCTATGGCAAGAATGTCTTTCCTAAGATTAGGAGACCGAAACTGTATGCAATACTCCAGGTGTGGTCTCACCAAGACACTGTGCAACTGCAGTAGTACCTCCCTGCTCCTATACTCCAATCCTTTTGCTATGAAAGCTAACATACCATTCGCTTTCTTCACTGCCTGCTGCACCTGCATGCCTACTTTCAATGACTGGTGTACCATGACACACAGGTCTCGCTGCATCTCCCCTTTTCCTAATCGGCCACCATTCAGATAATTTATACACCTGACTACCTGAATACACCAGACATTTATACACCTGACTACTATCAATGTAAGAAAGTGGCTGAGACAGTTTTACAAACCTTGTGAACTACCCATTATCAATAAAACATATCTGGGAAAAGACCTTATGAAGTGGAGACAATCAGGCTGATAATCATAAGAGCATGTGGTTAAAGTGATCATAAAAGCCAAGTATTATCATAAAAGCCATTTTATCTAAATGGTGGCCGACTAGGAAAAGGGGAGATGCAGCGAGACCTGGGTGTCATGGTATACCAGTCATTGAAAGTAGGCATGCAGGTGCAGCAGGCAGTGAAGAAAGCGAATGGTATGTTAGCTTTCATAGCAAAAGGATTGGAGTATAGGAGCAGGGAGGTTCTACTGTAGTTGTACAGGGTCTTGGTGAGACCACACCTGGAGTATTGCGTACAGTTTTGGTCTCCAAATCTGAGTAAGGACATTATTGCCATAGAGGGAGTGCAGAGAAGGTTCACCAGACGGATTCCTGGGATGTCAGGGCTGTCTTATGAAGAAAGACTGGATAGACTTGGTTTATACTCTCTAGGATTTAGGAGATTGAGAGGGGATCTTATAGAAACTTACAACATTCTTAAGGGGTTGGACAGGCTAGATGCAGGAAGATTGCTCCCGATGTTGGGGAAGTCCAGGACAAGGGGTCACAGCTTAAGGATAAGGGGGAAATCCTTTAAAACCGAGATGAGAAGAACTTTTTTCACACAGAGAGTGGTGAATCTCTGGAACTGGCCACAGAGGGTAGTCGAGGCCAGTTCATTGGCTATATTTAAGAGGGAGTTAGATGTGGCCCTTGTGGCTAAGGGGATCAGAGGGGATGGAGAGAAGGCAGGTACGGGATACTGAGTTGGATGATCAGCCATGATCATATTGAATGGCGGTGCAGGCTCGAAGGGCCGAATGGCCTACTCCTGCACCTAATTTCTATGTTTCTATGTAAGTAGAATTTGGAGAAATTAAAGAAACAGGTACATACAAGGAAAGTAACGGAATTATAGTCAGACAATTGTCTATCAAAATCAAAGCCTATGAGGTATGTGATGTAAAAAAACTGGATGATTGGGAGCAACAAGTCTGTAGGACAAACATTGCAGAAGTAAGGCGTCAAATACTTAAAGAAGACCCTGGATTGCAGCTCAGCTGGAGTAGATGTTACCTACAGCAAATAGGTGGGATTTTGGAACTTGTAAAAATAAATTTAAGAGTTGAGTAACTACATAAGTCAGGTAACTAAAATGTTAATTAAAGCTTGAAACTTTGTAACAGTGGTGTAGCAAAGAGGTGAATTAGTTTTGCTTCAAGCAATATAATGCATCTTTGAGGTTAGTTTCATTTTTAAGTTTACAGCGAGAAAACAACCCTTCGGCCCACCGAGTCTGTGCAAACCAGCGATCACCCCGTACGCTGCCTACACTATCCTACACACTAGGAATAATTTGCATTCTTTACCAAAGCTAACTAACCTACAAACCTGCATGTTCTTGGAGTGTGTGAGGAAACTAGAGCGCCTGGAGAAACCCATGTGGTCACAGGGAGAATGTACAAACGTTGCACAGACAGCACCTGTAGTCAGGATCGAACCCGGGTCTCTATCACTGTAAGGGAGCAACTCTACAGCTGTGCCACCCCACTAACAATAATTGCACCAATTGTGATAGATAAACTATAGTTATTAGGAAAAGTTATTGTCTGGTGTGGTTGAGCTTTAATTAGCAACATGTAGGTTCCCAACTGTCCCAAAATGGAGGAATGCAGATCTTGAAGGATCATAAGAGATTACGAAGAAGGGGAATGGGCAGGCACTGAAGGGATTTAACAGCAAGGGAATAATTTAATAAGCACTATCATACAGGAAGCCAAGATAAATCAGCAAGCACACTATTGATGGGTGCAAAGACAGGAAGAGTTCAGACCACGTGTACAGAGAGTTTTAGAGCTAAGACACTGCCACACTTGGGGGCAGTTGGCCCCTGTTATAGCCCTGATATTTTACAGCAGCCAGATTATTGTTCTTAATCCAGTGCTGCGAAATCAGTGCTAATCCAGAGCTGAGAGATCATCTCATGAACCGTGGAGTTTGATCAACCATCTGGCAGAAGAAACGCAAACTTAAAAGTCCATACCATCAGATTCAGAAAGAGCTCCATCCCCGTGGCTACCAGAGTACTGAACAATCCTCTCACGAGCTATGGCTGTAGTCCCCATCTCCCTCCCCATTTTTTTTAACATTGTTTTAAAAATTAGAAGTACAATAATATGGTACCATAGGTACCTAGTATATATTGGCATGTACAGCTTCTTCTTAGAGACAGAAAAAGAATAGAAAAGAAATAGAGAAGTGTGTGATATCAGAAAGTGAAAAAAGAAAGAAAATGAAGAGAAAAGAAACAGAGGTAGAAAGCAAAAGAATAAAGGAGAGATATTATTGAGATAGGGATATCATCTTATTGAGGCACCGGCACATTTTTAAAATCTGCACTTTCTCCGAAGCTGTAGCGCCATGAAACTACAACCTTATATTCTGCATTCTGGTATTTTTCTCTTTGCACTACCTGTTGTGTGTGTGCGGTTTGATTGTACTCGCGTACATATGAATTCACTAGATAGCACGCATACAAAGTTTGTCCATTATATGTAGGTGCACGTGATAACAACAAACCATTATCAATACCAACTGGCCAAATTGCCTTACTCTTTGAGGACACCTGCAAGAGCTACACGGTGGCGTTAACATTGCAAAACTACAGAGATAAGAATTACAGAGAGACCAGAGATAAGAACAGATTTGAAGATTGGATTGCGAATCCAGAGGGAGGAAAGTAACACTAGGGAGGAGAGGGTATGGAGTAGAGATATAGATGTGAATACAGATGGGATACAGGGAAGGGGGTTAGTTAGAGGTTAACTATAAATTGGAGAATTCAATCATCATACTGTACTAATGCGCAATCTTCTTCTCCAAAAAGCCCCAATTTATTCCTTAAGGTATCTCCGCCTTCTCCAACCCTGGCTTTAATCGGGTTCCTTTAAGAACAGACATGAATTAAACTCACTTCTCGGCACCAGATCGAGGTCCCACAGCTCTCACCGTCTTCTGCGTGCGCTGCAGCAGCAGCAGATCAGATTCCTGGTCCGTCACATCCTCATCCCAGCGGCTGCATCCCCCCATGGAGCAGACGTACTGCATCTGGATAGGGTTGGGTGGGTGGGAGCGGGTGCAGGAGGTAAAGCAGAGGAGATTCCCTGTCAGTAAAAGCACTCAAGCAGTTAGACGGCAACGGTGCAGAGAACCAGCAACTCGTAGCATCCAATATCACAAGCACCATCAGACAACTGAGTCCCCACTGTGGGCTTCACGTAGACACCATGAAGAAAGTATTGCAGTGGCAAGACAAGTTGCAAAAAACGTCAGCCACTGTGCCTTGCCAGGACTACAGTGAAGGGCACCCTTCTCCAATGTGAGAAGATGTGCAGGCTTCAGATGTACGACGCTGGCAAAGTGACATCTCGTCAACAACACACATCATTATTAACATGAAAATGCGTGAAATACATCAAGCTGCAGATTTCCAAGACTTGCTGGTCGATTACTGCTGCTCCAGCATTTTCCTCTCAGCGTCCCATTAATTGCAAAAACGCTGGATTTGCAAGTTAAACTTACAGCAGAAACTCCTTATTAATAGCGCAGCCACATCGTATGAATGGTGTTGTGATTGCTGATGCAAAACTCAATCAATCTCTCTGCCAAATTGGGAAATCTAGTCCTGTAGCATGTAGATTATTCTCGACATTCTCTGAAATTCATCTCTTGTTCAAACTTCATTCTTAATTAATTTGTTCTTTCCTCCTCTACATTTCTTTCTGCACTTGACTTGACTATTTTAAAGTGGCTTCCATTCTCTTCTCTATCACATAAAGTGTAGATTATTGGTTATACTTAAAGTGCAGATGAGAAATATTAATTGCCACAACCTTGATCGCCTAAAACAATCAATGTTCACTGGCACCCAAAGAAATATCAGATTCGCATCCAAAACAGATGAGTTGTGGTTCAATTAGTTTGGAGATACAGCATGTACTCGGGTCTCTGGCATTGCAAGCACTGTAAGGCAGCAACTCTACTGCTGCGCCACCGTGACCGCCCTCACGATGCCTCATCTAAGCTAGTCCCGTTTGCCCACATTCCTCGAAACCTTTCTGATCCATGTCCCCGTCCAGGTTTCTCAGTTACCTTTCCAGTGTCGGCATCCAGCCCGTAGGTTGTCTGGGACTTCCCTCCAACCAAGACTACATCGTCGCCAAGTCGGTAAGAAGATTCCAGGAGAGACTCCACCGTGAAAGGAACCGCCTCCATGCTTTCTCTGTCTCGATCCCATTGGAAAAGGTGCCCATCCAGCGACGGAATTATCACTTTGTTCCCAAAGACCTGCATGAAAGTAGCAGTCACTGTCATTATGCCACATTATGCTATGGGCTGTACACAAACACACATTTATAGTGTAGGGGGTTACATTGTCCTCAGCAGTCCCAGTTAAAACTCGAAGATAATATCCATTTTATGCTGTACCTGAACAGGATGAAATAACTCCATAACTCAACCTCAACTCTGCTAGACCAAGGCAACTCCACAAACTCAAAACACTCAAGGCAACACCATGAACTAGAAGCTTCTTGGAATTTCTGGACTTGGGAGGCTTTATGTAGAAGTCCCAAAGTTGCTTCTGCTGATTTCATAGAAACATAGAAACATAGAAATTAGGTGCAGGAGTAGGCCATTCGGCCCTTCGAGCCTGCACCGCCATTTAATATGATCATGGCTGATCATCCAACTCAGTATCCCGTACCTGCCTTCTCTCCATACCCCCTGATCCCCTTAGCCACAAGGGCCACATCTAACTCCCTCTTAAATATAGCCAATGAAGTGGCCTCAACTACCCTCTGTGGCAGAGAGTTCCAGAGATTCACCACTCTCTGCGTGAAAAAAGTTCTTCTCATCTCGGTTTTAAAGGATTTCCCCTTTATCCTTAAGCTGTGACCCCTTGTCCTGGACTTCCCTAACATCGGGAACAATCTTCCTGCATCTAGCCTGTCCAACCCCTTAAGAATTTTGTAAGTTTTGTCCAACCCCTCAAGAATTTTGTAAGTTTACCCAACAGAATCAAGCAGGGGCAGAAAACCCGGGGGGGGGGGGGGGGGGGGGGGGGGGGGGGACCAGAGGGGACACGTCCCCCCCATGTTTTGAGAGGTGGGCGACATCCCCGCCAGGTTAACCTGCATGGGCTTGCGGGAAATATGGCCAGCGCGGAGAAGCGGCGCTGGTATCCCATCGGTCCAGACAGGGCTGTTAGTTAACCCGGTGGGACAGGCAGTTGAGGTGCATTTAGCGCTGGATTGAGCCTCAGAAGCCGCGTGCGGGCGTGTGTGTGTGCGCATGCGGCCGCCAAAATATTGTGTCCCCCGTCCCCTCCATGTTTTGATAGTGAGTTCCGTTCTTGGAATCAAGAGAAAAACCTGGATTGACAGGAACTTAAACCTTTTACAAAGTAGACATACTTTGAAATACCTGAAAATCTTGTTTTGTGTAATACTTGCCTGGCAAACCCTGGTCCTAAGATCATAATTCCATCACAATTCAAATTTATAATTCCATAATATTTCAAAATATTACAAATTCTAACAAAATATATTTCAACTACTTAAATCAATGGAGTCATTCAGCTTAAAAGCAGGGAATTTCTGCAAATCCTTTGTAAAGTTCAGGATTTACCTCAACTGGAGCAATATATTCAATTCCATTTGTTGCTTTATAGAACAGGTCTCAAGGGTGTAGGGAAGGTTCACAAAGAATTACGTCAGCTGCGCAGCACAGGCCCCGAGTACGCGCCCGGGGATGCCGTCAGGGCCAGCAGCCTTACATGCATTAGTCCTACTCAGTGCCACGTACACGTCGTAGGGGGTGAGTGTGAGGGGTGGGTGATCAGCAGGGAGCACAGCCTTGATGGCGGTCTCTAGATTGTCCCTGTCGAAGCGGCCATAGAAGTGGTTAAGCTCCGGTAGCGAGGAAAAGGCTAGGAATCGCTAGCCTGTGTGGGGCTAGCTCTAACCTGGCCTTTAACCCACCTCTGCGTCCCCAGCGGTGCTTTCGTACGCGTCGCCGTCTGTTGGTGCTTCCGGTCGGCCGAGCTGGCTTGGTGCGCGCTGGTGTTCTGCTGCTCCGTTGCTCCGCGCCTCCGTGGCTCCGGTGGCGTTCTCCAGCCCCGCGGCTCCGCTGACGTTCTCCAGCCCCGCGGCTCTGCTGGCGTTCTCCAGCCCCGCGGCTTGAGTGGCGTTCTCCAGCCCCGCTGCTCCGGTGCTCCATTACTCTGACGAGCTCAGGAACGAGGCGGAGATCGCCCAGAAAGTTGTTGCAGCCGCAGGAACCGAAGTCCAGAAGTTCCTGTCGGCTGTACGAAATGGATACAAGACTGCTCCGTGTGAGCAGCCTTGAAGCAGGTAGGGGAATTGTCGCTATTTTTCCCATTCTTGGGAGACACGGGGCGTCGCGATGTGCCCGCGCCGCCGCCATTTTGGTTCTGCAGGTAACAACAGGAAATCACTATACCGTGGTATATGTGATAATAAAGAACTATTGAACCACTGTGAGGGAGGTTTGACCAAGTTTTATAAATGACACGGTGGTATTATAGTGATGGACTGAACTACATCCACAACTCAATGCAATTTCTTGTGGTCTTCGTTTAGCAATACCACTGCCTCAACTTCTCCATCTTGGTCTGGTTTGGCTCAGCCAGACATAAAAACAGCTTTTCCCCCCACAAGTTGGAGGGTAAATCTGAAGAAGGGTCTCGACCCGAAACTTCACCTACTCCTTCGCTCCATAGATGCTGCCTCACCCACTGAGTTTCTCCAGCATTTTTGTCTACCTTTCTACGAGTAGTAGCTCTACTCAATAACCAAAAGTCTGTCGCCTCATTTTGCTCTGGTATTTTATTTCATTCACATGTTTAAACTGTAATGTCTTATTATTAATGTTTAATGTTTTATGTGTCATTCTTAAATGTTACTGTATGTCGTGTTGTTACTTGCGAGCAGAGCACCAAGGCAAATTGCTTGTATGTGAATATACTTGGCCAATAAACTTATTCATTCCACAAGACCATACGAAATAGCAGAGGTGTGGATGTAGACCAGTCCATCACACAGACCAGACTCCCCCTCATCAACTAATTCTACTACTTTTGCCACGATATCTGAGGATGTGCTGGCTCTGGTGAGGGTCCAGAGGAGTTTTACAAGAATGATCCCAGGAATGGTGGGTTAACATATGATGAGCGTTTAACAGCACTGGGCCTGTACTCGCTGGAGTTTAGAAGAACGAGGGAGGACCTCATTGAAACGTACAGAATAGTGAAAGGCTTGGATAGAGAGGATGTTTCCACTAGTGGGAGAGTCTAAGACTAGAGGTTAAAGTCTCAGAATTAAAGAACATTATTTTAGGAAGGAGATGAGGAGAAATTTCTTAGTGGTGAATCTGTGGAATTCTTTGCCATGAAGGCTGTGGAGGCAAAGTCAGTGGATATAAGGCAGAGATGGATTCTTGATTAGTACAGGTGTCAGAGGTTTTGGGGAGAAGGCAGGAGAATGGGGTTAGGAGAGAGAGATAGATCAGCCAAGATTGCATGGCAGATTAGACTTGATAGTAGAATTAGGCCATTCGGCCTTTCAATTATGATCTACATTAACCATCTGCATTTCAGGGAAAGTAGCCAGCATAATCAAGGACTACTTACCCCAGTTATTCCCTATTCTCCCCCTGTCTCGTTGGCATGAAGATACAAAAGCTTGAAAGCATGATCCACCAGATTCAGGGAAAGCTTCTTCCCTGCTGCAAACAGCCCACTTAATGGTCAATTCATAAGGTAAAGGGCCTGTCCCACTTGGACGTCATCATTTACTCGTCGTGATGCGCGCATGGTGCGTGGTGACGTAAGCAGTGACACGCAGTCGCGTGTGGCACCCCAGGATATTGGGATGTACAAAATCTTCGTGCGCCATCTGCATGATGTGCAAATGACGCCCAAGTGGGACAGGGCCTTAAGGGTTATAACCCCAATGTCCAACCAAACTCATTGTGGCTCTTGCACTTTTTAGTTTTTAATCTGTACTTTCTCTGTAATGCTATAATGCTGCAACACTATATTCTACATGTTGGCATTTTTCCACTTTGGAAAGTCGAATGCAAGGGGAAAGTATACAGTTTATGGCAAGACTGTACATCATTGATGTATAGGGAGATTCACACAGAGAGTGGTGAATCTCTGGAACTCTCTGCCACAGAGGGTAGTTGAGGCCAGTTCATTGGCTATATTTAAGAGGGAGTTAGATGTGGCCCTTGTGGCTAAGGGGATCAGGGGGTATGGAGAGAAGGCAGGTACGGGATACTGAGTTGGATGATCAGCCATGATCATATTGAATGGCGGTGCAGGCTCGAAGGGCCGAATGGCCTACTCCTGCACCTAATTTCTATGTTTCTATGTTTCTATCCCGCCTTCATAGGTTGGGGCATTGAGTGAAAGAGTCAGAAAGTCAGGAATGACTGTTTGTGTGGTTGGAATCTGGAATACATTGCCCACAGGTGTAGTGGAGGCAGGTTCCAGTGTGGCTTTCAAGGGGAGACTGGATCAATAATATTGTGGAGAAAATTGTGAAAGGGCAGTGAGAGGAAGTGGACAGATGTCTATAGAGATAGCATGGGCTGAGCCGAGTATGGGCTGAGAAGCCTTGTTCTGAGCTGTAAGTATTTAAACATAATTTTATTTAGTACTCCAAGATATAAAATTTAAAATTTAAGTCTGCTTTTTGATTTTCTCCCCGTTCAGGCACTTTGATCAAATTTAAGTGAATGGACACTGGAGATCCCGTTGATTGAGGCCTGATAACAACAGGCACCGGGAAATGGTTTTACCATTTTGATAGGTTTGTAAACCAGTAAAAGTACCATTATACCACCAATCACTCCATCTTTAAAAGGCTATACAATCATTGAAAGTACACTTCAAACCAAGCAAGAAACCAATTAATAAACTTCAAACCTATTGATACTTAAGACTGTAGTAGAAGGCAGTTGTATAAACGAACAGGGAGGGGCTGTGGGTTACATCAATGATTAGTCAGGTTAGTGCTACCACTCAACTGGAAATCAGTTCAAAGTGGTTTTAGCAACACTTTGGGAACACCAGATTCCCATCATAAACTGATAGAAACCAGGAATAAAACATTTTTATGCCCTCCCTGTCTATGGAACATCTTCCAAGTTACCAATAACCTCAATACATTCCAGGTGATGTTCAGCATCAGCAAGACACATAGCATGAAGTTGCACTTAAACCAACATGATACAGTCCTTCCTTTTCCTGGGCCTTAGCGGCCAATTTTATAATTCGCAGATAACAGTCAAACTGCTGGTAATGCCGTGACAGGTATAGCAGTATTCAAGATATCTCAAAAATCAAGAAACAGTTTGCCAAAGTGTCTAAATGGACAAAAAAAACAAAAAAACAAAAAATTGAAGATTGCATGGAAATATAAAATACTGTTCACACAAAGGATAAAATAAAATATGCATATACATTCTTCATAAATGGTGCTGAGATAGTAATGAATGCAAATGAAAAAATACTGTCAGAAATATTCAAATTGTGGAGGCAGTGCTGAAATGTAAGCAATAATTACAGAAGCTTGGGTTTAAGAGCCTTGAAATGACTGCATGAATAAAGCACTGTCAATCTCGATGCCATCAGTGTGGAGGATATTAAGGGAGATCCCGTGTGCTCTATCAAGTGGATGCAAAAGAAAACAACCTGTAAGTATCAGGGGAGTTCTCCCTGGTGTTCGGGGCAATATACACACATCGAAAATCAACAAAACTGAAATAGATTATTTAGTAAAATATTTCATTTCTGTTTGAAAGACCTTCCTGAATTTCTTTCCACGGAAACCAAATTTCATAAAAGTCTTCACTGACTACGAGGTCAAGAAAGATGCACAATAAAATGACATGGAAACAAATTGCTAGAATGTTTAAAATTCAAATTGTAAGCTAAGGAAATTCAGAAAGTAAGTTTATTATTACTGAAATACAGTGAAAAGCCTTATTTGATATGCAATTTATTTGCATTCATATGACCAGGTATGCTCTCAACAGTACACCTGTAGAAGTTCAAGAGGGTGTTCGTTGACATACCGAATCTCTGACCCATCATCATCTGTATTCCATCCACAGCGAATTTGAAGACAGAATAGAAACTGCGTTTGGCATGTTAGCAAGAAAGCGAAAGGCATGTTGGCCTTCATAACAAGAGGAGTTGAGTATAGGAGCAAAGAGGTCCATCTGCAGTTGTATCGGGCCCTACTGAAATCACACCTGGAGTATTGTGTGCAGTTTTGGTCCCCTAATGTGAGGAAGGTCATTCTTGCTATTGAGGGAGTGCAGCGTAGGTTTACAAGGTTAATTCCCGGGAATGGCAGGACTGTCATATGCTGAGAGAATGTAGTGGCTGGGTTTGTATACTCTGGAGTTTAGAAGGATGATAGGCGATCTTATTGAAACATATAAGATTATTAAGGGTTTGGACACGCTAGAGGCAGGAAACATGTTCCTGATTTTGGTGGAGTCCAGAACCAGGGGAACAGTTTAAGAATAAGGGGCAAGCCATTTAGAACAGAGATGAGGAAACACTTTTTCACACAGAGAGTTGTGAGTCTGTGGAATTTTCTGCCTCAGAGAGCTGTGGAGGACAATTCTCTGGATACTTTCAAGAGAGAGCTAAGATAGGGCTCTTAAAGATAGTGGAGTCAGAGGATATGGGGAGAAGGCAGGAACGGTGCATTGATTGAGGATGATTAGCCACGATCACATTGAATGGCGGTGCTGGCTCGAAGTGCCAAATGGCCTACTCTTGCACCTATTGTCTGTTGCGTCCTCCTATACACTCATTATCACATAGTGAGGGGGCTGAGCTTACCGCCTTCAGGAGCTCCTGTACTGATGTTTATCGATGTTGCCAATTCATACAGATTGTGGTCTCAGCATTGTAGCGTATCAGTTCCATAGACAAAATCCAATGACCATAATGGAGTACAGGTGAATTGAACAGTACTCTAGCTTATGGAAGGACTGTTCGGAAGCCTGATAACAGAGGGGAAGGAGCTGTTCCAGAGTCTGATGGCGCGCACTTTCAAGTTTTTGTCAGATGGGAGCAGACAAGTCTTTGATTATGTTGGCTGCTTTCTCAAGGCTGTGCAGATAGGGTCAATGGTAAAATGTCTGGTCTGTGAGATGGACTGAGCTACATCTACAACTCGTGGCAATTTCTTGCAGTCTTGGGTAGAGGTGCTTTCAAACTAAGCTGTGATGCAACCTAACTACGTTTTCTATGGTGGATCTATAAACCAATAAAAGAGAGTAATTACAAAATTCTCAACTGCAAAATAATTAGCGTTAATGGACTCCCAATAGAATCAATTAAGAAATAATTAGTTATAACTGTGAGAAAACACAAAACACTGTGGATAGATAAACAAAGAAGGAAATTACTAAAAACAACACCAGTAAATGAGCTTTTTATTGGCTTTTGATGATGTAACAAGATCAACAGAGAGAAGTATGCATCTTCCAAGTAAAGATTTTGCTATCTGCAAGAACTACAACACACTTAAGGGAAAACCAATTCATGTTGGTTGTGGATCCTGACTTGTATTTAAACTCTCCAGGGCAGAAACATTAATTGTCCAACATTAAACAGTCAGTGTTTCCTGATGGTTGCAACAACGATTATTAACAGAAGTCCTAAAATTTGAACTCTATACTTCAATTTTATGTGTAAGAACGAAGTGCAGATGCTGGTTTACACCGAGGAGAGACATAAAAAGCTGGAGTAACTCAGCAGGTCAGACAGCATCTCTGGAGAAAAGAATTAAGAGACATTTTGGGTAGAGACCCTTCTTGACCCATCTGAAGGATCGCGACCTGAAACATCACCTATTCCTTTTCTCCAGAGATGCTGTCTGACCCGCTGAGTTATCCAGCTTTTTGTGTCTTTCTTTCATTTTATGTCCCAGACTCCCAATATTAAGAACAAGATCTTCAATTAAAAGCAGCAATCGTTCAGGATTTAACGGAAGTGGGTTTGTTGTCCTCACAGCTTGTAGTTAAATACCTTGTTGTGACATAACAAGAAATTATTTAAATGTCTTCCTCCAAGGTCAAATTGATTGATGTTAGTAGAAATATAGAAAGGCACTGTTGTAAGCCTGTTGATAAAAACTTTATGTGAAGAGTTGAATGTTCTAAATAAAGATGGCAATGCAGAGATGCTGACCAAAGTCAGAAAAATGTTGAATTATTAGACATGAAGCAAGGTGCAGCATTATTAGATTCAACAGAATATGATGTAATATTCAATATATACTTTAATAAGAAATAAAAGTTGCCTTCCTCTTCTTCCCTCTTCTAAAATAATTACTCTATAGGGTTGTGTGCAGAATGACTTCAGCAAATTACATCAGGGGGTAGTGAATAGATGAACCCACACTGCATCAATCCCATCTATTGGGCTCGGAACAGAAGGCTGACCGCAGCTAAATATTTTACAATAACACAATCTGGCATTTTATTGAAAAGCTCCAGTTAAGGGGATCAGCGCTGGGAATTTATCAATAACAAACCCTCGGTAAATCAAGAGCTCGGCTCGCTCTGCAGGTGGCAGTGCTGAAGGTGCAGTGTGAAAGGAGGTGACATCATCTATCACCCTCTCTAAAGACCATTACCTCACCAGCTCATCTGCTAGTATGACTCACACCAGACTGTAGGCATTCTTAATGCTTCCAAGTGGCGTTGCTTTCAAACAGTAATTCCCCTTGCAAAATTTTAAAGATCTCGCAGAATGCCGGAGGGCAGTCAAGCTGCAACTGCAGAAGAACAGGATACACAAACATTCTCGTGGGGGTGGGGGGGGAACAGATTTCACAGTCCACATTCCTCAGTTCCCATTAGCTACAAAATGATTCATAGAGGAAATCTGTCCCTCTATCTCTGCCATCTCCAAAAGCAAAACAGCTGCAAAAATAAAATCTTGTAAGGATACGCTCTGGGTACTGTCTGCAGTTCTAGGTTATCGGAAAGAAGTGACTGCACTACAGAAGGTGCAAGAGAGATTTATGAGGATGTTGCCAAGACTGGGAAATCACTGCCCTCGAGAAAAGGCTCACCAGGCTTTCCCTGGAATAGAGGACTTTTGGAAGGTGGGGCCTAATTGACAGAGCCAAATGAAGAGCGTAAAAAAAATATATTTTAAAACATCACAGGTGCCGAAAATCTAAAATAAAAACAAAAACTGCTAGAAATTCTTGGCAGGTCAGGCAGTATCTTTGGGAAGAGAAACAGAGTTAATGATTTGCATCAGAGACTCTCCATCAGAACAGGATCCTAATTTATAAGCTTGTTGGGAGGAAAGTAGTGAAGAATGTGGGAATTTCCCAGGATGGAAAATCAAATACTAGAGCACATAGCTTTAAGGTGAGAGGAGAAAAGTTTCAAGGAGATGTGCAGAAGTTTTGTTTTATACATAGAGAGTGTGGTGAGTGCCTGGAACATACTGCCAAGGATGATAGGTAAGGCAGATACAATGGTGGGATTTAAGAGACTTTGGATAGGCATACGGCTATGCAAAGGAGAGACATGGATGATGTGCAGACAGATAAGAGTTGGTCTTCGTACATGTTAAGCGCAGACATTGTGGGCAGAAGGACCCATTCCTGTGCTGTACTCTTGTATGTGCTGAGCTTGTCATGGAGCAGCATAAAGCCCCTGTCCCACTCTCCCAAGTTACTCACAAACTCTCCCGAGTTTTCCCCTTGATTCGATCTCGGGGAATGTCGATAGCGAGCTCGTAGGAGGTAGGATGCTGTAGGAGTGCCTTCAGCGCCGCATTGAAAGCAGCCTCTACCTACAGTTTGTTTGTTTATCTATAATTTTTTAATTTATAGTTAGTATTAAAAGTATGTTTCTTTAGTTACTTTAGCTTTTCTATGTGGGGGAGGGGGGTAGGGTAAGAGGGAAACCGTTTCCCAGTCACTTCATGGCGAGGACGCGACTATTCTCCGAGTTGCGTCCTCGCCTGCCATCTGGATTGGAGCGGCCTTTCCTGCCGGGGACTGGACCAGAGCTCCGGCAGCGGCAGCGCAGCGCTAGATTCACCGCAGAGCGGGCGATGCCTTACCTGGGATCGCCGTTGAAACTCCAGAGTGTTGGGCCTGCTGCAACGCGGGCGGCGCTGCCTTCAACATCGTGGAGTCCTGGGGCCCTTTGCCAAGGGCCGCCAGCGTTGAATCTCCGCCCAGCGTGGCCTGTGGACTTCTGGAGCCGTGGACTCCGGTAGGAGGTGGCCGATTCGGATGTCCAAGCCGCAGAGGATGTCCTCCAGTCCCGACGTCGGTCTTCCATTACCCCAGCAAGAGGGCCTGAACATCGAGCCGCACGTAGCGGCTACAGCGGGGATTCGGGAGGCCCCACAACCACGGGAGGACAACGGAGGAGGATGATTGAATTTTGGAGCATTCCCTCACAGTGGGAAACTTTGATCCCGCTGTGTGGGGATGTCTGTGTTAAAGACTATCGTGTTCTGTATTATTTATTTATTATTAATTTTCTATTATTATTATTATTCATATGGCTGTAGGGTGACCACACATTTCACTGTACTAATTGGTACATGTGACAAATAAATGTATCTTGATATCTTGATCTTGATCAAGATATTTCGTAGCAGCTCGTAATGCTAGCCGTAGGAACTTGGGGCATCGGGTAAGCTGGGACGTTTTTTCAAAATGTTGAAAAATGTCTATGAGTAAAAAGAAAAGCCCCGAGTACCTACAACTGGCTATAACCGTAATTCCCCGAGTTCGAATCAAGAGGAAAACTCGGGAGAGTTTGTGAGTAACTCGGGAACGTGGGACAGGGGCTTAACTCTCACTGCTTCACATTTCCTAGTTTCTCAGATTCTATCCTATCTGTTCTGACACCTCTCACAACTGTTTTTCAAAGAGAAAGAGGGAACTGCATAAGCTGGAATCTTGGGTAAAACACAAAGTGCTGGAGGAATTCTGCAGGTCAGGTAGCGGAGGTCTGTGGAGGGAATGGACAGGAGGCATTTTGGATCGGGATCCTGCCTCGGACTGAAGACGGCCCCGTTTAGTTACTTGTCCAAAGAATGGGCCGATCTAAAATGTCACCTCGCCGTTCCATCCGCAGTTGCTGCCTGATACACTGAGCTCCTCCAAACCAATGTGTTCTTCAAAGTGTCTTCCTTTTCCTATGATCACAGTTTCCCTTACACCAATGCTTCTGTGTCATTTCCCATAATCCCAAGATTATGGAGATTCGGTATGTCAAAGAGGATTCTCGTGAACTTCTATAGGTGCACAGCAGAGAGCATACTGACTGGTTGCATCGTGGCCTGATTTGGCAACTTGAACATCCAGGGGCAGAAAAGACTGCAAAAAGTTGTGAACACTGCCCAGTCCATCATCGGCTCTGACCTCCCCACCATCGAAGGGATTTATCGGAGTCGCTGCCTCAAAAAGGCAGCCAGCATCATCATAGACCCACACCGACCTGGCCACAACACTCATCTCACCACTGCAATCGGGAAGAAAGTACAGGGGCTTGAAAACAGTAACGTCCAGGTTCAGGAACAGCTTCTTCCGAACAGCCATCAGGCTATTAAACACTACAACCTCATACGTTCTGAACTACAACAGAATATTATTATTATTACACTGTTATTGTTTGTTTTTTGAGTATGTATGCATGTGTGTGTGTATATTATGTGTGTGTGTGTATATTGTGTGTGTGTGTGTGTGTATATTGTGTGTGTGTGTGTGTGTATATGTGTGGGTGTATGTGTGTGTATATGTGTGTGTGTATATATATATATATGTGTGTGTATATGTGTGTGTGTGTGTGTGTGTATCTTTATACTTATACAACTGATCTTGGATGTGTATGTATTTGTGTGTATGATGTTCGTCTGTGATTCATATCTCCTCAAAAACACGGTGCGTTAACGGTGAGATTTTTACATATTCCGATAGAGATTTACGGCATGATGTCAAAAATCGCCTCAACTGAAAATCTGATAAACATAGGTGCAGGAGTAGGCCATTCGGCCCTTCGAGCCTGCACCGCCATTCAATATGATCATGGCTGATCATCCAACTCAGTACCCTGTTCCTGCCTTCTCTCCATACCCCCTGATCCCTTTAGTCACAAGGGGCACATCTAACTCCCTCTTAAATATAGCCAATGAACTGGCCTCATCTACCTTCTGCGGCAGAGAATTCCAGAGATTCACCACTCTCCGTGTGAAAAAAGTTTTCCTCATCTCGGTCCTAAAAGATTTCCCCCTTATCCTTAAACTGTGACCCCTTGTTCTGATGCATTATTTCTCGAGTTTTTTTCCCAACTTCCTGACAGACAGGAAGCAGCATGTGAGGCTGGGAAAGCGCATCTTAGACCGGCTGACCTTAGCATAGGAGCACCGCAAGGTTGCGAACTCTCCCCTCTCCTCTACTCTCTCTGCACCGACGACTGCACCTCCACAGACTCCTCTGTCAAGCTTCTCAAGTTTGTAGATGACATAACCCTGATTGGACTGATCCAGGATGGGGAAGAATCTGCCTACAGACAGGAAGTGACACAGCTGGCGTCCTGGTGCCTTCGCACCAACCTGCTCTTAAGACAGTGGAATTGATTGTAGATTTTAGGAGAGTTCCCCTCCCCTCTCCCCACTCACCATCAACAACACCACATTCACATCTGTGGAGTAATTTAAGTTCCTTGGAACCATCATCTCCGGGAACCTTAAATGGGGGTCCACCATCGACTCCAGTCAAAAAAGCCCAGCAGAGGATGTATTTCCTGCGGCAGCTGAGGAAGCACAATCTGCCACAGGCAATGATGGTCCAGTTTTATACTGCCATCGTAGAGTCTGTCCTCACCTTCACTATCATGGTCTGGTCTGGCTCAGCCACCAACCACGACATCTGGAGGCCGCAGTGCGTTCGATCAGCCGAGAAGGTTGTTGGCTGCAACCGTCCCCCCCATTGATGAACTATACACTGCAAGGGCCAGGAAGCGAGCGGGTAAGATAATCTCTGACCCCTCTCACCCTGGCCACAAACCCTTTGAAGCACTTCCTTCTGGAAGGCGATTTCAGACTGTCAAAGCTGACACAGCTAGACGTAAAAACAGCTTTGTTTCCCCACGAGCAGTAGCTCTACTCAATGACCAAAAGCCTGTAGCCTGCTTTTGCTCTGGCATTTTATTTCATTCACATGTTTAAATTAATGTTTTATTTTTAACTGTCACCTGTATATCGTGTTGTTACTTGTGAGCAAAGCACCAAGGCAAATTCATTGTATGCATATATACTTGGCTAATAAAATTGATTCAATTCAATTCATTTAGTTTTGATGAAAGGTAATTTATCTCTATTGTTCTCCCTCGACTATTTTCTCTCTTCAAGGATGCTGCCTGACCTGCTGAAGATCTCTACTATTTGTATACATTTTCTCAGACTGTTAAAGGTTTTACAGTAATACCGAGCATTTTTCCCTCTTTTTGCCTGTTCTCATTCATCCTTCCATTTCAGCTTTCTCCTAACTGACAGCTGAAATAAGAAAGTCCCCTTTCGCCTCTCGCAAACAAAACAATCTTGGCCTTTAATCTCTCCTCTACTTACCACAGACCTATCCATGTGATGTATCCGCCTACACCACATTTTATCTCTATCTTTACTAGCTCTGAAGCAAGGCACAAACCTGAAACAATTGTTTAAGAAAGAACTGTAGATGCTAGAAAAAATCGATTATAGACAAAAATGCTGGAGAAACTCAGCGGGTGAGGCAGCATCTATGGAGCGAAGGAACAGGTGACGTTTCTGGTCTAGACCCTTCTTCAGACTGATGAAGGGTCGCGACCCGAAATGTCACCTATTCTTTCGCTCCATAGATGTTACAAGATACAAGATATATTTATTTGGCACTGTGAAATGTGATCACCATATAGCCTTACGATAAAAATAAAGAACACAATATACGATAGAGTTCAACACAAAACATCCCCACACCGCAGAATTAAAGTTCCCACTGTGAGGGAAGGCACCAAAGTCAGTCATCTTCCTCTGATGTTCACCCATGGTCGGGGCCTCCGGAGCCTTCCGCAGTCGAGAAATAGTTGCATCCCCGTTCCAGCGCAGGTCCGCAGAAACAGCAGGTACAGCAAGTACAGTACCTGGAAACAAAGGGGAAGCCTCCATTGTGTCCGGAAACGTGGCCGACGGGCAGGACTTCAGGTCAGAATGAAGCGCAGGGGACTTCGGCCCCCTCTCCCTACTATCCTACTGGCCAACCTACAGTCCCTTGAAAACAAAGTGGAGGACTTAAGGGCAAATCAAAGGGAGCTGAGGGAATGCTCTGTTCTGTTTCACAGAGACATGGCTCACCCCCAGCTCCCCAGACTCAGCGGTCCAGCCTGAAGGTTTCTCCATCCACTGTATGGACCGTACACTGGCATCTGGGGAAGGGAGAGGAGGGGGCGTCTGCCTCATGGTCAACTCTGCGTGGTGCTCAGACGTGGCAGTCCTGTCCAACTCCTGCTCTCCACACCTCGAACATCTGGCGGTGAAGTGCCGTCCCTTCTACCTCCCAAGGGAATTCACCTCCATTATCCTGACCGCGGTCTACATCCCACCCCAGGCAGACGTCCGTCTGGCACTGGAGGAGCTGCACGCCGTGGTCAACAAACACCAGACGTCTTACCCCGAGGCATTTACCACCATTGCTGGGGACTTCAATAAGGCAAGCCTAAAGAAATCACTCCCCAACTTCCACCAACATGTCTCCTGCTGTACCAGAAGACCTAACAACCTCGACCTCTGCTACACCACCATCAAGAATGCCTATCGCTCTATCCCTCGCCCTCACTTCGGTAAATCCGACCATACCGCGGTGCTGCTTCTTCCTGCCTACAGGCAGCAATTGAAGAGCGCACCCCCAGAGGTGAGGACAGTACAGAGCTGGTCGGGGGGGGGGGCAGAGGAACAACTCCAGGACTGTTTGGGGTCTGTAGACTGGGCAATGTTCAAGGCCTCGGCAACGGACTTGAACGAATACAGACTTCATAAATAAATGTGTGGAGGCCTGCATCCCTACAAAAACCTTCCGAGTGTTTCCCAATCAGAAACCTTGGATGAACTTTGATATCCGCACTCTTCTGAAGTCCAGACACAGGGCATTCACTTCCACTGATACAGTGGCCTACATGAAGTCCAGATACAACCTTGGTAAGGCCATCAAAAAGGCCAAAAGGGACTTCTGCTCCAAACTGGAGGATGAAACAGATGTTCGGCAGCTGTTGCGGGGCCTGAATGCAATCACCTCCTACAAGGCGAAACTAGGAGGCAGCTCGAATGTCGGCGAAACATCACTCCCTGACGAGCTCAATGCATTTTACGCACGCTTTGATAGGGACAATACTGATGTGCCTTCCCGATCCCCCATTCGCTGTGATGGCATTTCAGTCTGAGTCACAGAGGTCGACGTCAGGAAATCCTTCAGAGGGGTGAGCCCCCGAAAAGCGCCTGGACCTGATGGTATACCCGGTCGTGTTCTAAAAACCTGTGCGGACCAACCAACTGGAGTATTTACGGACATTTTCAACCTCTGATAAATTCTGAGGTCTGAGGTCCCCACCTGCTTTACAAGGGCATCAATTATACCAGTGACCAAGAAGAATAAGGTGACGTGCCACAATGACTATCTACCAGTGGCACTAACGCCGGTGGTGATGAAGTGCTTTGAGAGGTTGATCATGGAGCAAATCAACTCCTACCTCGACAAAAACCTGGACCCACTGCAGTTCGCTTACCGCCACAACAGATCAACGGTGGATGCGATCTCGCTGGCTTTCCACTCCACTCTGGACCACTTGGACAACAAAAACTCATATGTCAGGCTGTTATTCATCGATTACAGCTCGGCATTTAACACAATCGTCCCCTCCAAGCTGGTTACCAAACTCGCAGAACTGGGTCTCTGCATATCCCTCTGCAATTGGATCCTCGACTTCCTCATTCACAGACCACAGTCTGTTCGTATTGGTGGAAATGTGTCAGCCTCGATAACAATCAGCACGGGAGCACCTCAAGGCTGCGTGCTCAGCCCCATGCTGTACTCACTCTATACCCATGACTGCGTAGCCAGTCACAGTGCAAACTCCATCATCAAGTTCGCTGACGACACCACTGTTGTGAGGCGTATCACTGATGGAGATGAGTCAGAGTATAGAAGAGAGATCGAGCAACTGTCCATATGGTGCCAGCGCAATAACCTAGCCCTCAACACCAGCAAAACCAAGGAACTGATTGTGGACTTTGGAAGGAGTAGGAGGGGGACCCACAGCCCCATTTATATCAACGGGTCGATGGTTGAAAGGGTCAAGAGCTTCAAATTCCTGGGCGTGCACATCTCTGAAGATCTTTCCTGGTCCGAGAACACTAATGCAATTATCAAGAAACTCATCAGCGCCTCTACTTCCTGAGAAGATTACGGAGAGTTGGTTTGTCAAGGAAGACTCTCTCTAACTTCTACAGGTGCACAGTAGAGAGCATGCTGACCGGTTGCATCGTGGCTTGGTTCGGCAATTTGAGCGCCATGGGGAGGAAAAGACTGCAAAAAGTAGTAAACACTGCCCAGTCCATCATCGGCTCTGACCTTCCTTCCATCGAGGGGATTTATCGCAGTCGCTGCCTCAAAAAGGCTGGCAGTATCATCAAAAACCCACACCATCCTGGCCACACACTCATCTCCCTTCTACCTTCAGGTAGAAGGTACAGGAGCCTGAAGACTGCAACAACCAGGTTCAGGAATAGCTACTTCCCCACAGCCATCAGGCTATTAAACCTGGCTCGGACAAAACTCTGATTATTAATAACCATTTTCTGTTATTTGCACGTTATCAGTTTATTTATTCATGTGTGTATATATTTATATCATGGTATATGAACACACTTATCTGTTTGTAGTAAATGCCTACTATGTTCTGTGTGCTGAAGCAAAGCAAGATTTTAATTGTCCTATACAGGGACACATGACAATAAACTCACTTGAACTTGAAATCCACGCCAGGAAGCGACTGGCAAGCGGTTTCCCCCTTACCCTCCCCCTCATACAAAAACGAAACTGAGTTTCTCCAGCATTTTTGTCAACCTGAAACAATTTGTTCTTTCTCCTCAGGTGCTACTTGACCTTAAGTATCACCAGCATATCCTGTTTTTATTTCCCCAAAAAGATGCAATTTGGCTCAGAGGCAGAGACTGCCACAACATGACAAAACACCAAGCAACACAAATGTTCACTTCAGCAAGGAACTAGTGAGCTGTCAGAATCTGTGAAACAAGAACAAAATGACATATCCTGAAGATAATAGTAAGGTACACAATTGGCACTGCCCTGTCAAACAGACGAAAGCCGTCATATTATTACCATGATCTTTTTTGACGCACTCCAGTTTGTGTAAAAGGACTGCATGTCAACAGAGCAATGGCACCTTAAGACGATGTTTGTGCATCAGTGCTCAGCTCAGCAAGCGCAGATCAACATCTGGCATGGAAATCATTATTCTACCAGGATAAATGTAGAAGGAACCTATACCGTTCATACCAGGACCATTAACAGCATTGACATGTAAAGGCATTTTAAATCCATCACTCTCAGAAAAGGGCAAAATTAAGTCGATTGCATGGTTAAAAAACAGTATGCCTAACTTCATCGGTCAGGGACAAGTATAAGAGTCACGATGCCACGTTGCAACATAATAAAGATTTGGATCGGCCACATTTGGAGAATTGTGCCCGGTCACCTCATTACAGAGGAATGTGGAGGCTTTAGGGAGGTTGCCAAACAGCTTCATCATGATGATGCCTGGAGTAGAGGGTATTAACTATAAAGAGAGGTTGCTGAAACTCCTGGGTGATTGCTTTCTTTGGAGTGTTGGAGGCTCATATGACATTGGAGGCTGATAGACACTGGAACAGTCCCACAATATTCATGCCGAACATGATGCCCAGTTAAACTCCTCTGTCTGCAAATGATCCATATCCCTTCATTACCTGCAAATCAATATGCCAATCCAAAAGCAATCTTAATAGTTTCTTCCCAGCTGTTATCAGGCAACTGAACCATCCTATCATCAACTAGAGAGTGGTCCTCACCTATCATTTACCTCATTGGAGACCCTCGGTCTATCTTTAATCGGACTTTACTAGACTTTATCTTGCACTAGACGTTATAGCCTTTATCCTGTATCTCCACAGTGCGGACGGCCTGATTGTAATCATGTATAGTCTTTCTGCTGACTGATAGCTCACAACACAAAAGCTTTTCACTGTACCTTGGCACACATGACAAACTAAACTAGATACTGCCTGCCCCACCAAGATAATCGAGCACTGTGTCTTGAGAGGATAGTTGGGGCAGGGGAATTTTGATTTGTCCTTCAACGATTTAACCTTGTGCACCTATGAATAAGGCTTGGGAAAACGAATATTCTTCCAAAAGTGTTTCTTGACCTTGATGTTTAAATTTCATGTATCTTCATATTTTACTTGGAATAATATTGTCACAAATCACCATCCAAAAAATATGGGACATGGAATTTAAATTTTCGAATGAACTTTGTGGAAATGGTATATTAATAAGCAAATAATGTATTTCAAATTGTATTTCCTGACGCGTGGCAGATGGTGCAGCTGGAGACACGTCACAAGAATAATGTTTGCGGGCAATCACGACCATTCCCATGTGAAATCACTTTAATATTGTCAAAGCAGTTCACCTTTCATTACAAGGTATGGAACAGTGAAGCTAATTTGAAAAGGAGAACTGTGGGCTTATCCCAAAACTATCCAATGTACTATTATGGTCTAGTTATATAGTACTACTAATAATTTATTGTATTGTTGATTATCGTATATCTATTTGTGTTGTTGGTTTAAAGTGCCTGTAAAACCTGCAGCAATAATTGAATTGTTCCATTCACAGTAGAATTGAAGATTAAAAGCTCTTGATAGTTGTCAGACCACACAACACAACTCAACTGTATGCTAATAAAATAAAACAGTAAAACAATCATTAGTTAACCGAGCATCCAATCCTGTCTTATTTAGCAGATTGTATCAAAGGCTATGTGAAAAATTCCACATGCCGATACACATTTGGAATGTCTTTAGTCTTTCACAAATATTTCATCCCTTAGAATAATAGCAACTTATTTACATTATATAATATGCCAAATCTCCACATGAGATCGTTGTTATTAATAATTAACACTATCCCTTTCTCTAAACTTGCATTTCACTCCTTTCCTTATCTGACACCCTTTGGTTTCCGCCCGAAACGTTGCCTATTTCTTTTGCTCCATAGATGCTGCTGCACCCGCTGAGTTTCTCCAGCACTTTTGTCTACCCTTTTGCAGTTCAGTTTAGTTTATTGTCACGTATACCAAGGTACAGTGAAAAGATTGTTGCGTGCTAACCAGTCAGCAGAAAGGCATAACATGGTTACAATCGAACCATTTACAGTGTATAGAGACATGATAAGGGAATAATGTTCAGTGCAATGTAAAGCCAGCAAAGCCCGATCCAGGATAGTCCGAGGGCCACCAATGAGGTAGATAGTAGTTTAGCACTGCTCTCTGGTTGTGGTAGGATGATTCAGTTGCCTGATAACAGCTGGAAGGAAACTATCTCTAAATCTGAAGGTTGGTTAAGAAGGAATTGCAGAAGCTGGAAAATCGAAGGTAGACAAAAATGCTAGAGAAACTCAGCGGGTGCAGCAGCATATATGGAGCGAAGAAAATAGGCAATGTTTCAGCCCAAAATGCATTCATATGCACCTCTGTCACTATCTGGCAGTTTATTCCATATACCCACCACCCTCTGTATGACAAAATTACTTTTTTCCAACTTGCACCTACTCTGTGTCTTATAAACGGTGGAAAGATTTAACAATATCAAATATATAGACTGAGGGCGAATAAAGCCACAGCAAGTCAACACAAGTATCAACTATAAACATAGTTTATTCTCTGCCTCAGACGGATTATAGTTGATACTTGTGTTGACTTGCTTTCAAAAGAGTTAAATAGAACACTTAAAGATAGCTGAGTCAGGGGATATGGGGAGAAGGCAGGAATGAGGTACTGATTGTGAATGATCAGCCATGATCACAGTGAATGGCAGTGCTGGCTCGAAGGGCTGAATGGCCTACTCCTGCACTTATTGGCTATACCATGGTCATTATCACTTCTGTGATACTTCCACAAGGGTACAAAAGTTTATTCATTCAGTGCAAACGACAAAATGAGACACTACATAATTTGTTAAAATCTGGCATCTTGAGGATTAAGTCCCATCAGAGTCCTTCAAGCCTCACTCTGCTTTTTGGACTCAAAACTTTGAAAGCAATGAATATGTAATTGTGAGATGGTTTCATGAATAGTTAATTGCCTATCTATAAAATCAGAGCACCTGGAGGAAACCCACCAGGTCACAGGAAGAACTTGCAATCTCCACGCAAACAGCACCCACGGTCTGGATGGAACCTTGGTCTCTGGTGCTGTGAAAGAGCAACTCTACCAGCTGTATCACTATGCCACCCTAAATTGGTGGGGCAGGCAGGATACAACAAGGATATTTGAACCCTGCTGCAGGTTATGGGTAGGTTGAGTGGGCGGAAACTAGGTAAATAGTTTGATGTAGGGCCGTGCAATAGACTGATTCCTGGGATGTCAGGACTGTCTTATGAAGAAAGACTGGATAGACTTGGTTTATACTCTCTAGAATTTAGGAAATTGAGAGGGGATCTTATAGAAACTTACAAAATTCTTAAGGGGTTGGACAGGCTAGATGCAGGAAGATTGTTCCCGATGTTAGGGAAGTCCAGGACAAGGGGTCACAGCTTAAGGATAAGGGGGAAATCCTTTAAAACCGAGATGAGAAGAACTTTTTTCACACAGAGAGTGGTGAATCTCTGGAACTCTCTGCCACAGAGGGTAGTTGAGGCCAGTTCATTGGCTATATTTAAGAGGGAGTTAGATGTGGCCCTTGTGGCTAAGGGGATCAGGCGGTATGGGGAGAAGGCAGGTACGGGATACTGAGTTGGATGATCAGCCATGATCATATTGAATGGCGGTGCAGGCTCGAAGGGCCGAATGGCCTACTCCTGCACCTAATTTCTATGTTTCTATGTTTCTAAGAGAAATCTAAAGGCAGACTATGATCTAAATGGAGAGAGAGTACAGAAGGATGGAGGTGAAGCAAAACAGCATGTTGACCTGAACTACTATCTACCTCATTGGAGACACTTGGGCTATCTTTGATTGGACTTTACTGGCTTCATCTTGCACTAAACTTTATTCCCTTATCATGTATCTGTACCCTGTGAACGGCTCGATTGTAATCATGTATTGACTTTCCGCTGACTGGTTAGCACACAAGTCTTGGGGCAAGTGACAAAAAACAACACTAAAAGTAAACTAAAACTACTGCCAGAGGGTTGGAGTTTTGAGATAGGATGGTGTTGTTAAAGTTGTACAGGGTGCTGGTGAGGCCACACCCATACAGTTTTGATCTCCTTATTCAAGAAAGGATACAGTACCATTGGACAGAGTGGGGAAGAGAATGACTAGGCTAATTTCTGTGATGAGAAGATTGTCCGCTCACAAGTTGGCACAGTGGAGCAGGTGGTAGAGTTGTTGCCTCTCACATCTCAGTCAGGTTTGTAGTTTAATTGCCTCTAGAGTGTGTGTGAGTGGATGAGAAAGTGGAATAATATACAACTAGCGTGAACAGGACATTCACAGGAAGGACAAAAGGCTGGAGTAACTGAGCAGGTTGGGCAGCATCCCTGGAGATCATGGACAGGTAGATGTTTCAGATCAGTACTCTTCTTTTAGGTTTATTATTGTTACATGTACCGACATACAGTGAAAAACATTGTTTTGCGTGCTATCTAAACAGATAAGATATAGTACAGAAGGTACACAAAAATGCTGGAGAAACTCAGCGGGTGCAGCAGCATCTATGGAGCGAAGGAAATAGGCGACGTTTCAGGCCGAAACCCTTCTTCAGACTGATGGGGGGTGGGGGGGGAGAAGGAAGGAAAAAGGGAGGAGGAGCAGCCCGAGGGCGGGGGGATGGGAGGAGACAGCTCGAGGGTTAAGGAAGGGGAGGAGACAGCAAGGGTTAGCAAAATTGGGAGAACTCAACGTTCATGCCATCCGGACACAAGCAACCCAGGCGGAATATGAGGTGCTGTTCCTCCAGAGATACAGCACGGAAACAAGCCCTTTGCTCCACTGCAATTTCTGCACATTAACACTATCCTACACACACTAGGGACAATTTTATATTTATAGCAAGCCAATTAACCTACAAACCTGTACGTCTTTGGAGTGTGGCAGGAAACTGAAGATCTCCGAGAAAACCCGCGCAGATCTTGGGGAGAACGTACAAACTCCATACTGACAAGCACCCGTAGTCAGAATCCAACCCGGGACGCTGCAAGGCAGCATCTCTACTTCTGCACCGACTCACCGTAGAGAATGGGAGATTGGAGATTGAAGAAAATCTACATCCCGCCCAGTGGCCTTGATTATGAGATCAGACAGGGAGCAATGGGAATGCAGGGAAAATAGATTACAGAGAAAATTAGGGAGGGAATGGTATTGCTTTGCAGGTTAGTTGAGGCTTGATGGGCAGAATGGCCCCTTCTGTGCTTTTAAGGGGGTAAAGAAAATGTATCTTCTCAAGTGTTGCATGAATTACCCAGCATCAGTTACTATCGGTCACTTTTGGTATAGATTTATTATTATCACATGTACTGAGATTCAATGAAACACTCATTCCAGAGGTTCTCTGGTACCCAGCAACATTGGTGTAATCAAACGCAATGCACGTACCCAACTGCAATGAAATATTCCCAGAAGGCATACATTTTTATTGCAACTTTCTGAATATGGCATGGTGGGATTGCAGTAGAGTTGTTGCCATTCCAGACTTGTCATTACCAGAGGTTTCTAGTGCAGATTTCCAGGACGGAGGCATAGTGACGCAGCGGTAGAGTTTCAGCCTTTCAGCCCCAGAGACCCGGGTTTGATCTCGACTACAGGTGCTTGGCTGTACGGAGTTCGTACCTTCTCCCCGTGACCTGCGTGGGTTTTCTCAGAGAACTTCGGTTTCCTCCCACACTCCAAAGATGTACAGGTTTGTAGGTTAATTGGCTTGGTATAAATTGTCCCTAGTGTAGGATAGTGTAGCTATGCGGGGATCGCTGGTCGGCGCAGACTCGAGGAGCTGAAGGACCTGTTTCCGTGCTGTATTTCTAAACTAATTATTCATTCATTGCCATTAAAACAACCAATCGAACAGCACTATGAGGGCATCCTCAGCAGAATGACTGCAGCATTTCAAGAAGACAGTCACCACCACCTTCTCAAGAAAATAACATTCAAAAGAAAAGTGATTGGACTTTTTGTTTTGCAGAATGCCCTTTTTTTTTTTAAATCAAGGATTTAGTTGAAAAACTGAAATAGCAAACAGAAGAATTAAAATTTTGCAATAATGATTTGAAGTAATGACACTAAATACACGGAAAAGTTTTATTAGAGGCAATATAGTGAAATGGCCAGTAAAACCTCAAAGCTCATGTTAAAGAGTATCATTCTTCATTTTCTTTAAGGAAATGAGCCTATATCTAAACATCAACCTCCATGTCCATTTCAGACCGTCTCAAGCTTCATTATTTCATGGAACATAACACAAAAACATCATCTCTTATTTGCAAATAGCAAGCCCCCCCACAAACTACAATGTGATAATAACCACATTAATCGTTGCATTAAGAAATGTTTAGTCAGAGTTAGCTCTGATAAATCCCATCTACCCCACAGCTCTTCTCTAACATAGTGCCATATAGTATCAGAAAACGTTGGGGCCACAATTTAGTTTCTCATCTGAAAAACACCACTTATGGGGCCCGTCTAACTTACGTGACTTTTTCAGCGACTGCCGGCACCCGTCATAGGTCGTCGAAAATTTTCATCATGTTGAAAATTCAGCGGCGACCAGAAAGACGCTACGATTCTTTGGGTGACTGAGGAGACGACTCATGACCATACAGGCGACACCCTGGCGACATGTCGCGGGGTGAAGCCTGTGTGGTCGTGAGTAGTCGCCCAAAGAGTCGTATCTTGTTCTGGTCGCCACTGGAGTTTCAACATGTTGAAAATTTTCGGAGACCTGCTGCGACTATGACAAGTCGCGAAAAAAAATAAATTTAAAAATTGTGTAAGTGGGACAGGCCCATAAGGAGAGCAAATCTCATTCATTACTGCATTGGACGGTGAATCTGAGCTTCTGCACTCAAGTGCAAGGCAAGGAAGCAAATAGCTCGGCCATGGCTGAGCAGAAGATAAACAAAATGAGTAGACTTAAATGCCTTGCCGGATCCATGTGACATCACAGACTATGGGAAATAGCCACTTCTTGTAGAGGAAGTAACCACAGAAACCTCAGAATTTCCTTGTTAAGGGACATTTGGAGCTTTCTGCTAGATCTGATCTATCGCAACAGGTAACAAATATTGCTCATCAAAATTCTGAGCAAGTGGATTGAAACACTGATTTCAACTCAAAATATGCGAGTGTGAGAAGATTTGATATGTGGATACAGACTGGATGCATCAGGCTCAGGAAGGAAGTCTATAAAAAGTGGTAGGCACTGTCATGTCCATCACAGAAACTGACCTCCCCACCATTGAAGGGATCTGCAGGAGGCACTGCCTCAAAAACCCCCCCACCACCCTGACCACACTCTCATTTCACTCATATACAATACAATTAACTTTATTTATCCGTTAGGAACTTGTTTTTGCAGCCATACGAGAAGAAACAATTTTACAAGACACACGACCAACTCAATTCACACAGACATCCATCACAGCGAATCTCCTCCTCACTGTGATGGAAGGCAAAGTCTTGTCTTTCCCCGGCTCGCCATCCTCTCCCAATGTTAAAGACCCCAGCAGGCGATGGTAAGTCCCACGGCCTTTAAGGCCACGCCGGCGATGTAAGGCCCTGCTCCGGATCTTAATGATGGAAGCCCCGCAACACGGGCGGGAGAAGTTGCTGCCGTGGGAGCTCCAAAAAACAGTCTCCCACCAGGGATCTGCGAGCTCCCGATGTCACCATCCACCGGCCCTGCAGCTGGAGCCTCCGAAGCCCCTAAGTCTGGTCGCAGCCGCGCACCACCACAGCTCCCCACGCTCAGAGGCCAGACAGCCCCACAACGGTAAGTCCGCAGGCTCCGCGACCGGAGCCCCCAGGTCTTTCCGGCTGGAGGCTGCTCCACGGTGCTAGGCCCCAACAACAATGGAGACCCAGGGGAAAGGTCGGGTCTCCCGTGCAGGGAAGAGATTCAAAAGTTTCCCCCACACCCCCCCACATATACACAGTTTAAAACAATACAAAAACCACAGCAAACTACACATCGAACGGAAATTAAAAAAAAAAAGACAGACGGAGGGCAGGGGCTGCTGCCGCGAGGGGCCGCCATTCTTCAGAGGAAAGTGGCATCGGAGTCTGAATAACGTGACCACCAGCTTCAAAAATAGTTTCTTTCCAACAACGATCAGGTTCTTGAACACTACACACTTACTTCAACCGAATGAACTTGCGAGCGGCAGCCTCGCCAGCAGTGTGACAGTCATTTTGACTTTCTTTGTTTTTTTAAGTATGTCTAAATGTGTGTGTTAATGTTTCTCAGTATGTGGGGATGGGGGGGGGAGAGAGAGAGAGAATAGGCGGAGATGCGACTTTTCTCCTAGTTGTATTTTCACCTCCCCCGCAGCCTAACAACTTGGATTGGTGCCGCCTTTCCCAGAGACGACCCAGAGCTTCAGCAGCAGGCGCAGCGCGGACTTTCACCGCGGAGCTAGAAGAAAGGCTCCGACCGCCAGCCTGCTGACTTTAACATTGTGAAACTGCGGTCTGCGGAGCTTCTAGCCGCGGGCGTGGAGCGGAATTTTACCATCCCGGAGCCAGGGATCCCTTGCCGGGGATCACCAGAGAAAAGCTCCGACCATTGACCTGCCTGCGGCCTATGACATCGAGAAGCCGTGGTCTCTGGTAAGAAAGTGGCCGATTCAGGCACTCCAAGCCGCGGAGTGTTTCATCCGTCCCGTCGTCGGAGCTTGGATCATCCCAACGAGAGGGCTTGAACATCGGGCCTTCCATAGCGGCGACTATGGAGGGTGAAGGCCCTATACAAGGGTGAACTTTATTGCCTTCCATCACAGTGATCATATGGTGGATGTTTATGTTAAGTTCCATCGTTCTTTTAATAGTGTTGTGTTCTTTTAATTATATGGCTGCATGGTAACTCAAATATCACTGTACCTTAATTGGTGCATGTGACTGTAAATATGAATTTGATTTTTGATTTTATCAATTGGATCCGGTTGCACCAAGGACGTTTTTTGCACGAGTATTGGGGTTACTAATTTATTGAATTTTTGTTTATTATATATAATCCATGCACATTCTGATTGTTGGCCTGTTCTGCCTCATGTAAGAAGTTCATTGTTCTGCAGATGGTACATATGACAGTAAAGGGCCTGTCCCACTTGGGCGACCTAATTGGCAACTATAGAAGAATTTAAAGAAATAAAATGTTGAAGACCTCCTTCAACCTCCTTCGACTATGTTGAAGACCAGCTACGACTAGCTATGACTAACTGGGAAAATTGGACACCGAATAGCGGAGAGTGAAGACTACCTCCTTCAATCTCCTTCGACCTCCCTTCGACTACGATGAAGACCATCCACGACTACCTACGAGTAACATGGCGACCTACTACGACTAAGCCTACGAGTAAAAAAAAGTAAGAATTTTTTCCACGGCAACCTTTTATACTCGCGGGCATATCTTATCATTTTTTTAAAAACGCCACGACCTAGCTGAGGCTTCGAATACGCAGAGACCACTCTCGAGCATGAAGGAGAGTTACGAAGACTTCCTACGACCTTGAGACAACCATGCTGCGAGTACGAGTCAAGGGCAAGCTCGCCAGAACTCGCCAATTAGGTCGCCCAAGTGGGACAGGCCCTTTAAACACTCTTGCTTTCTCTCACCAACTTCTACAGAGGCACCATAGAATGCATTTTATCAGGATGCATCACAGCTTGGTTTGGGAAAAGCTGCATCTAAGACCGCAAGAAATTGAAGCGAATTGTGAATGCAGCCCAGACAATCACATAAACCAACCTTCCTTCAATTGACTTCATTTATACCTCACGCTGCCTCGGCAAGGCCAGCAGCATAATCAAGGACCAGTCACAACTGGCCACTCCCTCATCTCCCTTCTCCCATCTCCCATCAAGCAAAAGGTATAGAAGTGTGAAAACACACACCTCCACATTCAGGGACTGTTTCTTCCCACCTGTTATTCGGCAACCGAATCATCCTACCACAACCAGAGAGTAGTGCTGAACTACTATCTAACTCATTGGTGATCCTTGGACTATGCACTAAACGTTATTCCCTTACATTGTAAATGGCACAATTGTAATCATATTTTGTCTGTCTGCTGACTGGATAGCAAGCACAAAATCTTTTCACTGTACCTTGGTACACGTGACAATAAATTAAACTGAACTTCTTTCTCTGTTAATGCAAAGATACTCAAACTTTATATTAACCATATAATAACCATATATTGGAAACTATGTGGGAAACAATTACTAAGATATATTAATAGACTAAGATTAGTAATATCTAGATTAATAGATATTACTAAGCAACGTTGCAGACAAGAGAATTGGATCAAGGCTCACGACAGTCCATTCGCCTTCAGAAACAAAAACAAAAGAGTACTGTTGAAATGATGAAAAGTCAGCAACAGATCAATCCCAAAGAGTCTCTGGGAACCTATTCTAAAATAAAGTGTAGTCAGACACAAAATTATCAAAAGTTGTTTGGAGTGGCAGCCTTAAAAGCTAGAGGGCTGTAATGCAAAGCCTGGTTATAACTATACAGACTGGATTACAGTACAGTACTAAGCATAATTTCAGGGAACTCGCCTTAAGAAGCCTTGGAGGGAGGATGGCAGAAAATTACCAAAAGTTTATCATGGCTGATATTACAAAGAAAAATTGGGAAAGATATCCTACAAATCTAATTTCAGCTGGATCCTACAGCAGGAAGCACAAGCCCACGAATGAAAGGTTTTATCACAGTTATATAAAGCACTGTTTACAAATTGGATTATTTATCGAGTACAGTGACCAATAAGTAGCTGAACATGATACATGTTACTAAGTAATAGTATTTTGTCAATGATATTGATTGAGGAAGCTCTTCATCCAACAGCCCTCATGACCTTTAATGATCAACAGGTAGATTGGCGACAGACTCAGCATTCATCCGCAGGATAAACTCAATATTTATATATTACGAGATTCACCTTAGCGTCAAGATGACAGAGAAGCAAGCAGAAAACTCTTTGCAAGCACGAGAGAAATCAGATCAGAAAAAAAAAACCATCTCAATAGGAGTTGTAGTCAGCGTTATACAGCACTGAAACAAGTTCTTTGGCCCAACATGCCCACACCAACCAATCACCCCTATCCACACTAGTCTCACCTGCCTGTGTTTAGCCAATACCCCTCTAAATATTTTCTATTGATGTATAGTAACATAGAAAATGGGTGCAGGATGAGGGCATTCGGGCCTTCGAGCCAGCACCGCCATTCATTGTGCTCATGGCTGATCGTCCCTAATCAATAACCCGTGCCTACCTTCTCCCCATATCCCTTGATTCCACTAGCCCCAAGAGCTCTATTTAACGCTCTCTTAAATCCATCCAGTGATTTGTCCTCCACTGCCCTCTGTAGCAGGGAATTCCACAAATTCACAACTCGCTGGGTGAAAAAGTCCCACCATTTCAGGGATCAATCTCTTGAACCTACGCTGCACTGCCTCAATCACAAGTCCTTCCTCAAATTAGGAGACCAAAACTGTACACAATACTCCAGGTCTGGTCTCACCAGAGCCCTATACAACTGCAGAAGAACCTCTTTACTCCTATACTGAAATCCTCTTGTTATGAAGGCCAACATTCCATTAGCTTTCTTCATTGCCTGCTGTACCTGCACGCCAACTTTCAGTGACCTGTGTACAAGGACACCCAGGTCTCGCTGCACCTCCTCCCCCTTACCTAACCTAACCCCATTGAGATAATAATCTGCCCCTTTGTTTTTGGTTTTGCCCACTCACTCAGCCTGTCCAGGTCACTCTGCATCCTCCTAACATCCTCTTCACAGTTCACACTGCCACCCAGCTTTGTCATCCGCAAACTTGCTAGTGTTGCTCCCAATTCCCTCTTCCAAATCATTAATATATATGGTAAACAGTTGCGGCCCCAACACCGAGCCTTGCTGCACTCCACTCGCCACTGCCTGCCATTCTGAAAAAGACCTGTTCACTCCTGCTCTTTGCTTCCTGTCTGCCAACCAATTTTCTATCAATGTCAACACCCTACCCCCCAATACCATGTGCTCTAATTTTAGTCACCAGTCTCCCGTGCGGGACCTTATCAAAGGCTTCCTGAAAGTCTAGATACTGGCTTCCCTTCATCCATTTTACTTCGTCACATCTTCAAAAAATTCCAGAAGATTAGTCAAGCATGATTTCTCTTTCATAAATCCATGTTGACTTGGACTAATCCTTTTACTGCTATCAAATGTTCCATTATTACCTCTTTAAAAATTGACTCCAGCATTTTTCCCACCACCGAAGCCAGGCTAACTGGTTTATAATTCCCCGTTTTCTCTCTCGTTCCTCTCTTGAAAAGTGGGGTAACATTAGCTATCCTCCAATCCCCAGGAACTGATCCTGAATCTATTGAACATTGGAAAATGATCACCATTGCGTCCACTATTTCTAAAGCCACCTCCCTGAGGACCCTGGGATGCAGACCATCAAGCCCAGGGGATTTATCATCCTTCAGTCCCATTAGCCCACTCAATACTATTTCTCGCCTAATGAAAATTTCTTTCAGTTCCTCTACCCCCTTAGATCCTCTGTCCTCCAGTATATCTGGGAGATTGTTTGTGCCTTCCTTAGTGAAGGCAGATCCAAAGTACCTGTTCAACTCTTCTGCTATTTCCTTGTTGCCCATAATAATTTCACCCGTGACTGCCTTCAAGGGACCCACATTTGACTTTGCTACTCTTTTTCCCTTAACATATCTGAAGAAGCTTTTACTGTCCTTTATATTCCTGGCCAGCTTCCCCTCGTACTTCATCTTTTCAGCCCGTATTGCCCGTTTTGTTTCTATCCAAATGTCTCTTAAAAGTTGTTATTGTACCCGTTTCAACTACCCACTCGTGTTCCATATACCCACTACCCTTTGTGTGAAAACGATGTACCTCAGGGTCCTATTAAATCTTTCCCCTCTCACCTTAAACCCATGTCCTCTGAATTATCTTTAAAAAATAAATTTGCCCTTTGGCCCAGCTTGTCCATGCCGACCATGATCATCTAAGCAAGTCCCATTAGCTCACATTTGGTCTTTATCCCTTAAAAGCTTTCTTATCCAGTCAACAGAATTTTGGAGTTTAAAAGAATGAGGGGAGACCTCATTGAATACAGAATAGTGAAAGGCTTGGATAGAGTGAATGTGTAGAGCATGTTTCCACTAGTGGGAGAGTCTAGGACTAGAGGTCATAGCCTCAGAATTAAAGGACATTCTTTGGGAAGAGATTGAACATTTTTTTTTCGCCTTCCATCACAGTGAGGAATGTGGAGGAGTCACTGTGGTAGATATTTATGTTAAAGGGTATTTTGCGTGTTGCGTTGCATTTAATTGGTATGATTGTATGGCAAATCAAATTCCTCGTATGGTGCAAAACATACTTGGCTTATAAAGTATGATTATGAAGGAGATGAGGAGAAATTTATTTAGTCAGAGGTCAGTGAATCTGTGCAATTCTTAGCAACATAAGGCTGTGGAAGCTGCCAGTGGATATTTTTAAGTCAGAGATAAAGCAATTGCACATTGCTTTAGAAGCCAATTTTAATGCAAGAGACACCACAGAGCAAGTGGGATAAATGATCCCGACCGGAAACATCAGCAATCCTTTTTCACCAGAGATGCTGCTTGACCCACTGAGTTACTCCAGCATCTATCTATGGGAAAATGATCAATGCCATGCTTACACTGATGTTTAAAGGATACATATTGTGTACATCATTAAAAGCCCCATCACTCACTTCCTACAAGCACTTTGATCACAAAATGGGTTTAAGAATTATTAGTACGTTGCAGTTATTTTTCAGGTCAAACCTTAAGTAAAGATCCAAGCATAGGCTGCATCCCACAATCTTTCCGCTTAACAATACACAGAATGCATGAATTTGCAGTATGTATTAAAATAAACACACAGAAAGGAAGTTGCAACAAAATCTTCCACATATAGCTATTTCAATATAATGTCCCAAGGGGCTAAGCATTAGAAAAGGTGACTAAAAGTTTGATTAAACAATGGGTTTTAAGATAAGTCTTAGATGCGATTTAGGGAGATAAAATCTGACCCATTTGGGACCCGTGAAGCAAAGGCTGTGAGGATTTGGAGATTCACAAAAAGATGATAAATGTGCAGGTGATCTCACAGGATGCAATTTTAAAGAAAATTAGAGATAGAATGGGATGTGGAGATTTAGAGAAGATTTAATCTCGAGCTCAAGAATTTATGTGTCATAACATTCTGGGGTGGGTATTAATATGTGTCGTTGAACTTAAGGGCAATTATAAGGACGCCTTGTGGGATGGGAAGCACCCACTAGAACAAACGGTTGGAAAGAAGAGCTTCAGCATAGTTGAGCTGTCCACAGTTGAGAGTTCTAACACCGAACAGCAATGGGCAATAGCAGGGAATGACGATTTGGCTGTCTCTTACCCCTGGCTTGCTGAGACTGGCAGAAACTAAAGATCCAGCTCCAACATCCATCTCCCACCGTTTAATTCCACGATTCTCGGGATCCAACGCTGCAATGCGCCCATCCATCAAACTAATAATAACCAGGGATCTGCAAGCAAACAAAGTAGTTTTAACGTACACGAAAGATAAGGACCTCCAACAAAAAACATCCCATGTTGGAATCTCGGTTTTTGCATAGTTTCCATCGTTAAGAGAGAAAATTAATACTTATAATAATTCAGTACCAGTTGGTGAGTGATACTTGCATTGACCAGGTAATGTTTCAACAGCTATTAACTTGATTTCTAAGTTTAAAAGGCATGCACCAAGGACACCTTATAATGTACAACACAGAAGCTAGAGCACAACTGCCAGCCGTTCAGCCTATCTGGTCCACACCTTGTGGGGTACTCAGAAGGCTGTGGAGGCCAATTCTCTGGATGCTTTCAAGAAAGTTTTAGATAGAGCTCTTAAAGATAGCGGAGTCAGGGGATATGGTGAGAAGGCAGGAACGGGGTACTGAATGTGAACGATCAGCCATGATTGCAGTGAAGGGCCAAATGGCCTACTCCTGCACCTATTGGCTATTGTATGTATTCCAAGCTTCCATTCATTCTAGTACCTCACAAGTGAGAGGAGTAGAATTGGACCAGTTGTCAAGGGTTATGGGGAGAAGGCAGGAAAATGCGATTAGACGGCAGAGATCAGCCGTGATTAAATGGCGGAGTGGACGATGTGTCGAATCGCCTAATTCTGCTCCTCCAACTTGTGAACATGAATATCTGGGCAGCGGAATCTGCTTTCCAGATGAGGCTATCCATTCGAGGACATCCGAGATATCCTCTTTCTTTAGTGAACACTATTTCCCTCTTGCTGTCATAAAGTCATCCTTCATCAGTGTCTCCAGTCTAATAGTTCTGCTCTCGCCCATTATCCCCGCCCAGAAGGAACAAAGATGGAGTTCCCCTGTTCCTTACTTTTGACCCTACCAGCCGCTGCATCCAACAGATCATTTCTGCCACTCTCAGTATGATACCACCAGTTACATATTGCTATCCCCACTCCTATCCGCCTTCTGCAGTGAACCTCCGCAAGTCCCTGGTTAACTTAACCCTTCCCAACCAAACCACCATTGTTCCAGGGGGGGAAAGTAATGCCTGTCCGAGTATCTCTTGAACATTGTATTCTCCAATTTTAGATAACCAACCTACAAACACCCTTCTTCTCCCTCGCTCTTCCTTATGGCTCAAATTGATTCACACCTACCTACCCCCCTTCCCTTCCATCACTTTCCACCAACATTCCACCTTATCTCACACTTTTAGTCTTTTAAAAACATAGACATAGAAAATAGGTGCAGGAGCAGGCATTTCGGCCCTTCGAGTCAACACCGCCATTCAATATGATCATTCTAAATCTGTACCCCATTCTTACTTTCTCCCTTGATTCCGTTGGCCAAAAGAGCTATATATAACTCTCTCTTGAATTAGCGTCCACTGCCATCTGTGGCAGAGAATTCCACAGATTCACAACTCGGTTTTTATTCAAGGACAAGCTTTTCCAGTAAGTAAAACTCCTACGCATGCCTGGAACTCCCGCACATGCGTGGACTTTATCAAGTCGTTGAAGGCGCATTACACATAGCATAACATCCCCCAGATCTACAATGTATGCTCGCTTGGCATATATCTGTCCAAGTGAGAAAATAACACTTTTTTTTTTAAAGCAAAAGTTCCTTTCCTTCTCATTATCTTATTTACACAAATTTGTTTTATCATACTGGCAACCCCAGGCAGACATAACAATTGATAAGAGCTACATCAATGGGTCACATAGTCTCCGAAATACGTAGGCGATCTCACAGCTCCATCTGAGCGAGTTCTCACTGTTTTGTTTTGTTTATGTCAATGTCCTTGTTTTTGTCAGTTCACTCAGTAGCTGTTTTCTTTTCATTAGACGTTGGCTGCTGTTTCAACGCCCGTGTCGCGTTAGTTGTGGTTGGTGTAGTAGATTCGCCCTGGTCTTTGATGGTCTGGCCGTGGTTCGCGTGTTGACGTGCGACTAGCTCGCCTGGTAGATATTTGCAGGTCTGCGGAGAAGTACGTGATTGCGACGGTATATGTGACGGTATATGCCAGATGGGCTCTGAACCACATATGAACGCTCGTCAAGGTGGCGAGAAACAATGGCTTTCTCCCAACTCTTCTCTCCTTGTACGAGGGTTTGCATTCGCACTGTGTCGCCCTCATGAAGTGTGGAACGGTCTTTAGCTGACATTGTAATTGTCAGCTTGCTGCAGAAAGAGCTGCTTCGTGCGTTCAAGCTCCTACATAACTCTGGGTTCAAGTAGTCTCGCTGTCGTCGGCAGGAGTGTACGTGTGCGACGATTCATGAGGCGCTGAGCGAGACGTGCTCAACCCTTAAAGATCAAACCATCTTGGACTGCGAGCTCATCCCTATAGCTGTAATAAGGCGTGAGCTGCTCTGCAAGCCTATCTCGTTCACTAGGCCAACCACCAATGATGACACGTTTCAGCATCTGCAGTGTGTCTTCTTTCGCTGTTTGATCGCGAATTTGCTCGAGACGCTCATCTCGAATTGGCAAGTGTGATACCATGTTTACCGCCTCGAATGCTTGCTCTCTGCTCAGAGTAGCGCTAACTGCACGCAATAGTGTACCCGCAAGGTACATGAGCTTCGGCTGACAGCAGCTGATGTCAAAATCATAGCCCTGTAGACGGGGTACCATCTGTCTGATCTTGGACATCGCTTTGTCCTGCTCAGCAGACCACTCCCATGCTATGTCTGGTTTCGTCAGCTGACTGATGGGCTCAAGGGTATCAGACAGGCTGGGTAGAAAACAGCCCAGGTAGTTGACTAATCCAACCAGCCTCTGCACATCCTGTACATCTGAGGGTGCTGGCATATTGACGACCTTTTTAGAGTCGGGTTGTAGTCCTGTGCCAGTGATCACATGTCCTAAAAAGGTTAGGTGCACAAAAAAGCTGGAGAAACTCAGCGGGTGCAGCAGCATCTATGCAGCGAAGGAAATAGGCAACGTTTCTGGCCGAAACCCTTCTTCAGACCCTAAAAAGGGTATCTCAGTTACTCTGAAGACAGACTTGTCCTTGTTAAGTTTGATGTGTTGCTGTACACATCGCTGAAGCAACTGCTCGAGCTTCAAGTCATGGTCGATGACCTCGTCTTCCATCGCCTCTCCCTTACCATAGACGAGGATGTTGGCTACAACGCAGATCACTCCAGGTAGCCTTTCGAGTGCTTGATGTAATCTTCACTGGAAGATTTCAGACGATACACTCAAACCAAATGGCAATCGCGCCACCGGTAACATCCGAAAGGCGTGTTGAACATCGTCAGATTGCACGATTCGTCATCAAGTTTCACCTGCCAGAAAGCTGAGCTCATGTCTAGCTTACTGAAGATCTTCGCTTGGTCAAGATCTGGCAAGATGTCCTCAATAACTGGGAGCGGATAGTGTTCTCACTTCAGCACTTTGTTTCGCATTCGTGGATTGATGCACACCCGGAGATCGCCATTCTTTTTCTCCGCGACCACGAGCTGGCTGACCCAACTCGTCAGCTCGTGAACTGATGCAATCATGCGACAGTCTACCATGCGCTGTAGTTCCATCTTCACCTTCTGCCTTATCGCACGAGGTAAACGTCGTGGCGGTAAGACTGCGAGTTGCACTTCCTCGTCAATCTGCAGGTGTGCTTCACCAGGCAGCTCTTCTAGTTACCGTCAAACACTTCTGCATAACGTTCTTCACTCTTACCCACTTTCTCTTTTACGACCATCAACGTGTGTACATGGTGCCAACTGTTGTCATTCACCGTGATCAAATAAATTCACTGACTAGCTTTGCTTCCTAGCAGTGGTGTGAAGCCATCACTGACCACAATGAACTCCACAGAATATTTGCGGTTTGTCTTGGGGTTGAGCAGCTTAACCCGGCACACTCCTTCCACGTCCATCGTAGTCTTATTCCACATCATGAGCTTCTTTTGACATGTGACTAGCGTGTGGTCTACGCCGAGTAAATATCTGCATGGCAAGATATTCACACTCGCTCCACTGTCCACTTAGAGGTCGACCTGCTTCCCATTGACAAGCATTGATGCATAAACATCATCTCTAGGCCGCACCATGTTGATTGTGAGTGTAATACTATCAATGTACTCAATGCTCATGTCACTTCCGGCATGGTTGTCCACTTCGTGCACTTTCTTCTTTCTGCACACTTTTGCAAAGTGGTTGCGACTGCCACATGCCCTACACGACTGTCCGTAGGCTGGACATTGCAGTATGTCCATTACATGCTCCTTGCCACAATACTTGCACACTTTCCCTTCTTGATTGTGCTCGTCTTGGCTTTTCTTAGGCTTAGCCCACTTGCTTTGCTTGTGAAGAAATTGCACAGCCACACCTCTGCTTGATTTTTGTGGACTGCAACAACAGACCTGCTACTTCTGGTGAAAGCTTGGAGGTGACTTGTCAGTCTCAGCACTCTTGCAGATGCCGATACATCCGGTGAGAGTGAGGTTCCTTTTTTGCAGCAAACATCTCCTCGTCTGCGAGTCGCTAATGCCCAACACAATCTTGTCACGGAGCAAGCTGTCCATCATGCACTGGCAGAAATTACCAGACTTTGCTAGTGTTCTCAGGCTAGCAGGGAACGCTTCAAAGTTCGCACCTGTTTCTTGTTGTCTCTTGTTGAAGAGGTATCGCTCACACGTCTCATTCTTTTCGCCAATGGCGTAGCTCTCGAACGCGTGAATGATATCAGCCAGTTCTTGGTTCTCCTCGCCGTTGGCGAACACAAAACTGTTGTTAATCTCCAGTCCTAATGAGCCAATTGTATAGAGAAACAATGCCGTCTGGTATGTTGGTGTTTGCCTGTCTAGCTGCAGTTGCCCACATCCGGCGCCATGTTTTCCAATCCTCAATCACTCTGCGGTTGACGGTTAATGGGGTCGATGGTCGTATACTGCTCACGGGTGGCGGACCGGCAGCGTGCTGTGGAGTGCTACAGGTGGCTGTCTGCGTAAGCCACTGGTCGCCCGTCTCCTCCTCCGCACTCGACTCTGCTTGCTGCTGAGCGGCCATCTGCCCCACCCTTCGGGTAGCCATGTCGTTTTCCGTCAGTTTTAATATTATCCATGCCTTAAATGTTGCTCACTCATCAATCCAATGGCGATTGAGATTCACTAGTCCTTAGCTGCTAACTGTTCCAGCTGGGAGCTTCAGGTTGTGGCAGAAAAATGATTCTTTAAGGCACCACCGTTACCACCATGTTCAAGGACAAGCTTTTCCAGTAAGTACAACTCCAATACATGCCTGGAACCCCCAAGCATGCGTGGACTTCATTAAATATTTAAAGGCACATTATACATATCATAACACCCTCCTCCCCCCTTTTCCAAAAGAGAAAAACATACAGATGTACAATATATGCTCATTGGGCATATATCAGTGAACAGTTTTCATCACTTGCCTTTGTTCAACCATCTACCAATCAATCCTCTCCCTCACCTGTACCTACTTATTACATTTGGAGGAAGGAACTGTAGATGTTCATACGATCATAAGTGATAGGAGCAGAATCATGCCATTCGGCCCAACAAGTCTACTCCATCGATAGACACAAAATGCTGGTGTAACTCAGCGGGACAGGCAGCATCTCTGAAGAGAAGGAATGGGTGATGCTTTGGGTCGAGACCCTTCTTCAGTCATTCAATCATAGCTGATCTATCTCTGCGTCCTAATCTTCTTCTCTGACATCTGTACTAATCAAGAATCTATCCATCTCAGCCTTAAATATATCCACTGACTTGGCCTCCACAGCCTTCTATGGCAAATAATTCCACAGATTCACCACCCTCTGACTAAAGAAGGTTAAAGAAGATGCTGGTTTATATCAAATAGGCACACAATACCGGAGTAACTCAGTGGGTCAGGCAGCATCTCTAGAGAAATGTATTACATGCCAGTCTTTGTCCCCACCTCTTTTCCAGCTTTCTCCCCTTACCACAATCAGTCGGAAGTAGGATCCCAATCCATAGAAACATAGAAAATAGGTGCAGGAGTAGGCCATTCGGCCCTTCGAGCCTGCACCGCCATTCAATATGATCATGGCTGATCATCCAACTCAGTATCCTGTACCTGCCTTCTCTCCATACCCCCTGATCCCTTTAGCCACAAGGGCCACATCTAACTCCCTCTTAAATATAGCCAATGAACTGGCCTCAACTACCTTCTGTGGCAGAGAATTCCACAGATTCACCACTCTCTGTGTAAAAAAATGTTTTTCTCATCTCGGTCCTAAAAGATTTCCCCCTTATCCTAAACATGTTCCCGACGTTGGGGGAGTCCAGAACCACGGGACACAGTTTAAGAATAAGGAGTAATCCATTTAGAACAGAAACGAGGAAACATTTTTTCTCACAGAGAGTGGCGAGTCTCTGGAATTCTCTGCCTCACGGGTGGAGGCCGGTGCTCTGGATGCTTTCAAGAGAGAGCTAGATAGGGATTCACAACTCTCTGTGTGAAAAATGTTTTCCTCATCTCGGTCCTAAAAGACTATCCTTAAACAGTGACCCCTTGTTCTGGACTTCCCCAACATCGGGAACAATCTTCCTGCATCTAGCCTGTCCAACCCCTTAAGAATTTTGTAAGTTTCTATAAGATCCCCCCTCAATCGTCTAAATTCTAGCGAGTACAAACCGAGTCTATCCAGTCTCTCTTCATATGAAAGTCCTGACATCCCAGGAATCAGTCTGGTGAACCTCCTGTGTAATCCCTCTATGGCAAGAATATCCTTCCTCAGATTAGGAGACCAAAACTGTACGCAACACTCCAGGTGTGGTCTCACCAAGACCCTGTACAACTGCAGTAGAACCTCAATGCTCCTATACTCAAATCCTTTTGCTATGAATGCTAACATATAATTCGCCTTCTTCACTGCCTGCTGCACCTGCATGCCTACTTTTAATGACTGGTGTATCATGACACCCAGGTCTCGTTGCACCCCCCCCCTCCCCCCTTTCCTAATCGGCCATCATTCAGATAGTAGTCTACTTTCCTGATTTTGCCACCAAAGTGGATAACCTCACATTTATCCACATTATACTTCATCTGCCATGCATTTGTCCACTCACCCAGCCTATCCAAGTCACCTTGCAGCCTAGCTTCCTCCACACAGCTAACACTGCCCCCCCCCAGCTTCATGTCATCCGCAAATTTGGAGATGTTGCATTCAATTTCCTCGTCCAAATCATTAATATATATCGTAAGTAGCTGGGGTCCCAGCACTGAGCCTTTCGGTACCCCACTAGTCACTGCCTGCCATTGTGAAAAGGACCCGTTTACTCCTACTCTTTGCTCCCTGTCTGCCAGCCAGTTCTCTATCCACATCAGTACTGAACCCCCAATACCGTGTGCTTTAAGTTTGTATACTAATCTCTTATGTGGGACCTTGTCAAAAGCCTTCTGAAAGTCCAGATATAACACATCCACTGGTTCTCCCTTATCCACTCTACCGGTTACATCCTCAAAAAATTCTATAAGATTAGTCAGACATGATTTACCTTTCATAAATCCATGCTGACTTTGTCCAATGATTTCACCACTTTCCAAATGTGCTGCTATCCCATCTTTAATAACTGATTCTAGCAGTTTCTCCACTACCGACGTTAGACTAACTTGTCTGTAATACCCTGTTTTCTCTCTCCCTCCCTTTCAAAAAAAGTGGGGTTACATTATCTACCCTCCAATCCTCAGGAACTACTCCAGAATCTAAAGAGTTTTGAAAAATTATCACTAATTCATCCACTATTTCTGGGGCTACTTCCTTAAGTACTCTAGGATGTAGCCTATCTGGCCCTGGGAATTTATCGGCCTTTAATCCATTCAATTTATCTAACTCCACTTCCCGGCTAACCTGGATTTCACTCTGTTCCTCCATCTCATTTGACCCCCGGACCCCTGCTATTTCCGGCAGATTATTTATGTCTTCCTCAGTGAAGACAGAACCAAAGTAGGTATTCAATTGGTCTGCCATGTCCTTGTTCCCCATGATCAGTTCACCTGTTTCTGACTGCAAGGGACCTACATTTGTTTTAACTAATCTTTTCCTCTTCACATATCTATAAAAGCTTTTGCAGTCAGTTTTTATGTGCCCTGCCAGTTTTCTTTCATAATCTATTTTCCCTTTCCTAACTAAGCACTTTGTCCTCCTCTGCTGGACTCTCCCAGTCCTCTGGAAGGCTGCTTATCCTGGCTAATTTGTACGCTTCATCTTTTGTTTTGATACTATCCCTGATTTCCCTTGTTATCCACGGATACACTACCTTTCCTGATTAATTTTTTTGCCAAACTGGGATGAACAATTGTTGTAGTTCATCCATGTAGTCTTTAAATGCCTTCCATTGCACATCCACCGTCAACCCATTAAGAATCAATTGCCAGCCTATCTTGGCCAATTCACGTCTCATACCCTCAAAGTTACCTTTCTTTAAGTTCAGGACCCTTGTTTCTGAATTAACAATGTCACTCTCCATCCTAATGAAGAACTCAACCATATTATGGTAACTCTTGCCCAAGGGACCACGCACAACAAGACTGCTAACTAACGCCTCATTACTCAATACCCAATCTAGAATAGCCTGCTCTCTCGTTGGTTCCTCTACATGTTGGCTTAGAAAACTATCCCGCATACATTCCAAGAAATCCTCTTCCTCAGCACCCTTGCCAATTTGATTCACCCAATCTATATGTAGATTGAAGTCACCCATTATAACGGTTTTACCTTTGTTGCACGCATTTCTAATTTCCTGTTTGATGCCATTCCCAACTCCACTACTACTGTTAGGTGGCCTGTACACAACTCCCACTAGCGTTTTCTGCCCCTTAGTGTTTCGCAGCTCTACCCATATCGATTCCACATCCTCCAAGCTAATGTCCTTCCTTTCTATTGTGTTAATCTGCTCTCTAACCAGCAACGCTACCCCACCTCCTTTCTCTTTCTGTCTATCCCTCCTGAATATTGAATATCCCTGGATGTTGAGCTCCCAGCCTTGGTCACCCTGGAGCCATGTCTCCGTGGTCCCAACTATATCATAGTCATTAATAGCTATCTGCACATTCAACTCATCCACCTTATTACGAATGCTCCTTGCATTGAGACGCAAAGCCTTCAGGCTTGTTTTTACAACACTGTTACCCCTTATACAATTACGTTGAAAAGTGGCCCTTTTTGATTTTTGCCCTGGATTTGGCTGCCTGCCACTTTTACTTTTCACCTTGCTACCTATTGCTCCTACCCTCATTTTACAGCCGTCTGTCTCTCCGCTCGCACATTTAAGAAACCCTTTCCCTTTAACTCCATCCTCAACGATCCCATTCGACAACTCACCCCCCTTATTCAGTTTAAAACCACCCGTTTAGCAGTGGCAAAACTGCCTGCCAGAATGCTGGTCCCCCACCTGTTAAGATGCAATCTGTCCCTTTTGTACAGTTCCCCCTTACTCCAAAACAGATCCCAGTGATCTAAGAATCTAAATCCCTGCCCCGCGCACCAGTTCCTCAGCCACACATTCAGGTCCCATATCTCCCTGTTCCTGCTCTCGCCAGCACGAGGAACTGGAAGCAAACCTGAGATAACAACCCTGGAGGTCCTGCTTTTCAGCATTTTTCCGAGCTCTCTAAAGTCACGCTGCAGAATATTCATCCCCTTCTTTCCGACATCGTTTGGGCCGACATGCATTACCACTTCCGGCTGTTCACCTTCACCCTTGAGGATTTTCTGCACTCTGTCCGTGACATCCTCGAATCCCGTCTGTTGTATGAACCGGGGTTGTGGAAATGTCCTCATTCTTCAGGGAACGGGGGTTCCCCTCCTCTACTTTAGATGAGGCTCTCACCAAGGTCTCTTCCATACCCTGTAACACTGCTCTCTCTCCCCATCCCCCCCCCCCCCCCCCCATTCGTAACAAGGGCAAAGTCCCCCTAGTCCTCACCTTTCACCCCACTAGCCGTCACATACAACAAATAGTCATTTTCGGCACCTCCAACGTGACCCCACCACTCGCCACATCTTCCCATCTCCCCCCCGTCTGTTTTCCGCAAAGACCGCTCCCTCCGTAACTCCCTGGTCAATTCTTCCCTTTCCTCCCGCACAATCCCCTCCCCGTGCACTTTCCCTTGCAACCGCAAGAGATGCTACACTTGTCGCTTTACCTCCACCCTCGACTCCATTCAAGGACCTAAGCAGTCGTTCCAGGTGCGACAGAGATTCACCTGCATCTCCTCCAACCTCATCTATTGCACCCGCTGCTCTAGATGTCAGCTGATCTACATCGGTGAGACCAAGCTTAGGCTTGGTGATCGTTTCGGCCGTTCCGCATTAACCAACCTGATCTCCCGATGGCTCAGCACTTCAACTCCCCCTCCCATTCCGAACTTTCTGTCCTGGGCCTCCTCCATGGCCAGAGTGAGCACCACCGGAAACTGGAGGAGCAGCACCTCATATTCCGCTTGGGCAGTCTGCAGCCTAGTGGCATACACATTGAATTCTCCAATTTCCGGTGGTGCTCACTCTGGCCTTGGCCTCTCCCTCTCCCCCTCCCCCCCCCTCCCCTCACACATCAGTCTGAAAAAGGGTTTTGGCCCAAAACATTGCCTATTTCCTTCGCTCCATAGATGTTGCTGCACCCGCTGAGTTTCTCCAACACCTTTGTCTACCTTCGATTTTCTAGCATCTGCTGTTCCTTCTTAAACAACCAGGGCTGTGGAGTCGGAGTCCTTGAGTCGGAGAAATTTTGGTGCTGCTGGAGTCGAAGTCAGTAAAAATGTCCCAACTACGACCTCAACATAAATTTCAGAGACTACGTAAATTGGAAAAAAAATCCCACTATTTAAACATACCGCACACTTTATTTCCACCCGAGAGAATGAGAAGTTCGGAAGAAAGGGCTACTACCTGAGAAATCAGAACAAGAAAATGAAGATTGGAGTACCAAATCCTTCTCCTCTTAGAATGATGGTCAGATTTTGTAAAATCGTTAGATAAAATTGAACAGTCAAGAGCAAATCGTTCCTGTTTAAACGTGCAAAGGCAGCCTTTTGATGTTAAACTAATGGAATTTAAGGAAGATTTTCTTGGTCGTTTAAAAGTAGAGAAACATGATTAGGTAGAGAAAAATGCTGGAGAAAAACTGCGGGTGAGGCAGCATCTATGGAGAGAAGAAAATAGGCAACGTTTCGGTCCGAAATCCTTCTTCACACTCAAATCAAATATGATTGATCACCTAAACTTACAGTACAATAAGTCATCCCTGCTTATCCAGAAATAGTAAAATTTGCAGCTATACCACCCACTCAGGTCAGTGTGGAGAGACTGTTCTCTGCACTGAAAATAATTAAATCAGATTTAAGAGTTTCAATGAAAGTGGATCTAGCAGAAGCAATTCATTCCTAAGGACAAGTTATTAATAAATTTAAGATATCTGCTTTTGTAGCAAACTTGACTATGCATTTAATTTTAATTTCTATTGCACAACAATTTTTTTTGTCATAATTTAGTCATTTATCTCATACCTGTGGCTTTAGTTTAATACATTTTGGAGTAACGCTTTTATAATTTTTAAGGAATTTCGATGGAATTTTAATTTTGTCATATTTCTATATACAATTGTTTTTCTTTTAGCATAATGAATTATGTTTTTTTTTCCCCAAGAATAAACAATAAATTAGCCACAATAGCATAGCTACAACCGTTAGACTCAAAACTTCAAGGACATGGATTTAAAAGGAAGCCTGATGATTCTTGTAATTCTAAATTAAATACCATCTTGTGTAAGGGTATGAGAAGGCAGGAACAGGGTACTGATTGTGGATGATCAGCCATGATCACATTGAATAGCGGCATTGGCTCGAAGGGCCGAATGGCCTACTCCTGCACCTATTTTCTATGAACACCTATCCATGGTCTCCTGCAATGTTGCCTGAACCACTGAATTACTCTAGCGCTTGGTATCTATTTTCAGTAAACCAGAATCTGCAGTTCCTTGGGCCCAACAAGACTTGGCATAGACATGCCAACATACAAACATCCAGGGGCAAAGAATATTCAGAAACAGGTGATAGCCATGAAATGTTTGTAAAATCTTATCAGACATTGTTCCACCTCAAGTATATTCGGTATATTTAATGAATACTTAGCCTAGATCTTAAAGTAGATGTAACGATATGCATCTGCGCTGTTGTGCTACATGGTCAGATGATTGCAGTCACATGAGTTTACTTAAAGAGCATTGTTACATTTTACTGTTTAGTCTGGATAGCATCCAACAGGTAGGAGAGTAAATAGAGCTGAACAATTCAAAGGAACAACAAATAAAAATTCAAGACCAGAGGAAATCTAAAGCAAGGTTTGTTTCTAGCTCCGGCACGTGGAACTGCACCCCAGGATACAAAGCTAACTATTCAAAAAGTAACTACTTATTCCAGTAGATCACTATCAGTTTATTCGTGTTAACTAGGATTTCTAACTAGGATTTCAGTCATATTTGAACCAGCACTGCTTTCTCACCTACTCCCTCCTCTCATACTAGAAATGTTGATTACTCTCAAAGATTCCCAAACAGGACCCCTGTCAGTTTTGACGTTTGAAAGATGAGATTAAGATAAACCTCAAGACTCTGCCTGGGAGCATAGGGAGACGGTAGGAGGTGTTGGGGAAAGGAGATAACAGCGGGGACTGGACCAGGGCATTGGGGATGGGGAGCTGTTCAGGACCGGGGTGTTTGGGGATAGGGAGATGGTGGGGGCTGGACTGTTGGGGATGAGGGCGACTGGGGACTGGACCGGGACGATAAACATAGAGACAGTGGGAGATGTTGGGGAAAGTAGATACCGGTGGGGACAGGACCAGCGTGTTGGGGATAGGGAGACGGTGTTGGGGATAGGGAGACGGTGTTGGGGATAGGGAGACGGTGTTGGGGATAGGGAGACGGTGTTGGGGGATGGGGGATAGGGGAGACGGTGTTGGGGGGATAGGGAGACGGTGTTGGGGGATAGGGAGACGGTGTTGGGGGATAGGGAGACGGTGTTGGGGGATAGGGAGACGGTGTTGGGGGATAGGGAGACGGTGTTGGGGGATAGGGAGACGGTGTTGGGGGATAGGGAGACGGTGTTGGGGGATAGGGAGACGGTGTGTGGGGGATAGGGAGAGGGTGTTGGGGGGATAGGGAGACAGGGGGAAAGGAGATAACAGTAGAGAACAGGGTGTTGGGGATAGGGAGACGGGGGAAAAGGGAGATAACGGTGGGGACAGGACCAGGGTGTTGGGGATGGGGGAGACGGTGTTGGGGATGGGGAGAGGGTGTTGGGGATATAGGGAGAGGGTGTTGGGGATAGGGAGACAGGGGAAAGGAGATAACAGTAGAGAAACAGGGTGTTGGGGGATAGGGAGACAGGGGAAAGGAGATAACAGTAGAGAACAGGGTGTGGGGATAGGGAGACGGTGTTGGGGATGGGGAGAGGGTGTCGGGGATCGGGAGAGGGTGTTGGGGATCGGGAGAGGGTGTTGGGGATCGGGAGACAGGGGAAAGGAGATAACGGTGGAGAACAGGGTGTTGGGGATGGGGAGACGGGGAAAGGAGATAACGGTGGGGACAGGACCAGGGTGTTGGGGATGGGGAGACGGTGTTGGGGGGGGGGAGAGGGTGTTGGGGATGGGGAGACAGGGGAAAGGAGATAACGGTGGAGAACAGGGTGTTGGGGATAGGGAGACGGGGAAAGGAGATAACGGTGGGGACAGGACCAGGGTGTTGGGGATAGGGAGACGGTGTTGGGGATGGGGAGAGGGTGTGGGGGATCGGGAGAGGGTGTTGGGGATCGGGAGACAGGGGAAAGGAGATAACGGTGGGGAACAGGGTGTTGGGGATAGGGAGACGGGGAAAGGAGATAACGGTGGGGACAGGACCAGTGTGTTGGGGATGGGGAGAGGGTGTTGGGGATGGGGAGACGGGGGAAAGGAGATAACGGTGGAGACCAGGGAGTTGGGGATGGGGGTGATGGAGGGGGTTGGACTGCTGGGGGTGGGATTGAGTGGGGACTGGACCGGGACGATGAACATAGAGACAGTGGGAGATGTTGGGGAAAGGAGATAACGGTGGAGAACACGGTGTTGGGGATGGGGGTGATGGAGGGGGTTGGACTGCTGGGGGTGGGGAGCCAGTGAAGGGATGGACCGGGTTTAAGAGGGAACTGCAGATGCTGGAGAATCGAAGGTTACACAAAAAAGCTGGAGAAACTCAGCGGGTGCAGCAGCATCTATGGAGCGAAGGAAATAGGCAACGTTTCGGGCCGAAACCCTTCTTCAGACCAAGGGATGGACCAGGACGTATTGGGGGAGGGCAGGGGGTAAAAGTTACCTGGGCTTCTCCTCCCCGCCCGGCTCACTCTCCTCCGCCTCGTCGTCCTCCACCACCGCATCCACTCCGCTGCCTCCTCCTCCTCCTCCGGACACCTCCGCTGCCGCCGGCGGCTCCTCCCGGGCCGTCAGTCCGCCGCCCGCCGCCGCCGCCAGCAGGAGGAGGAGCAGGTTGAGGAGCAGGGCTCGGGTCAACATGGACACAGCATGAACAGGACGCCGCCACCAACACCACACACTCTCGCCGGCCGCCAGCTGTTCCCGGACGGTTCCGGCTCCGGCTCCGGCTCCGATTGACTCTGCGGTTTGTTGTGGTCCGATCACCCTCCCCGAAGACCCGCCCCCTCCACACCCCGCCCATTGGTTCAAACCTCCGTCAGTCATGTCCAATCCACCAATAGAGCACCGAGAAGTGGATTTTGACCGCGCTCTCCGCCTCCCATTTGCCGCTCATCGCGTCAGCCAGCGACTCGACGAATCAACGTCCAGCGAGTTTCATAAACTGCTTCCTCCCGCCCCCTCCGAGCAGCCTGATTGGTTGACGTTCCAGTCGATCAGCCACAATTCACCAATCGAGCGCCGGGATCTGGATTCAGGTTCCGCCCTCAGCTTCCCTTTGGTTGACGCTCAAGTCAGACGGCGTCCGGGCGAATCATCGTCCGGCGAGTGTCGTAGAGTTGGGGACGCCCTCCTTGAGTCCGATTGGTCGGGATGTACGTCACCCGGGCGCGTCCGGCCAATCGGCGGCGGGTGGGGAACGGGCGGGTATGATTGGTGGTGGAGGGTGTGTCTCCGACAAATCAGGGGAGAGGAGCGGGACGTGTGCGCGCGGGGAGGGGGGACGGGTGACAGTTGACGACCCGCCTCCAGGTCACGTGCGCCGCAAGTTCGGTTGGAAAACTTCCTCGCGCCTTCGCCGCGCGGGGGGGGGGGGATGACGTCACCGCGGGGACGTGGCCGCTCTGTAGGCGGCTCATGAGATGGGGGAAAGGGACTATAGGGACCAACAGCGCTCAAACTGCACTGCAACTTCACGCAAACTTTTCTTCACTGCTTCCTTTGTTATCACATGTACCAGGGTACAGTGAAATTAATTTTATTTTTAATGCAAACAGTTCAGCTGTTTGCATTAAAAATAGTAAGACTATTATCATTTGGAATAATAATAATAATAATTTTATTTATAGAGCACTTTAAAAATAATCATAGTTGCAACAAAGTGCTTGTACACTAGTCATTGTCACTAATCATTGACAAAAAAGTTAATACACACCAATAATAACAATCAAAAGAAATAGTAGGAAAATATATGTAAAATAAAGAAACATTAAAAACAATAAAAACAGAAGCAAAGTCTCAGGCATGGTCAAAAGCCAGGGATACAAATGTGTTTTAACACTGGATTTGAAGATGGACAGTGAGGGGGCCTGTCTGATGTGCAACTGCAGGGTGTTCCAGAGTGCCGGAGCAGCAACAGAGAAGGCTCTATCCCCTCTGAGCCTCCGATTAGACCTCGGTACCTCCAGGAGCAGCTGACCTGAGGGACCGGGCAGGAGCGTATGGGTGGAGCAGCCTAGAGAGGTAAGGCGGGGTGAGCCCATTCAGAGATTCAAAAACAAATAACATTTTGGAGGACCAAGAAACAAGAAAAGCATAGGATACATGGAAAAATAGACAATAGACAATAGGTGACTTTGAGCCAGCACCGCCATTCAATGTGATCATGGCTGATCATCCACATTCGGTACCCTGTTCCTGCCTTCTCCCCATATTCCCTAACTCCGCTATCTTTAAGAGCTCTGATGAAAGCATCCAGTGATTTGGCCTCCACGGCAGAGAATTTCACAGATTCACAATTCTGTGTGAAAAAGTGTTTCCTCATTTCGTTCTAAATAGCTTACCCATTCTTAAACTATGGCCCCTGATTCTGGACTTCCCCAACATCGGGAACATGTTTCCTGCATCTCGTGTGATCAATCCCTTAATAATTTTATATGTTTCTTTAAGACTCCCTCTCATCCTTCAAAATACCAGTGAATACAAGTCCGTCCATCCATTCTTTCATCATATGCCAGTTCCACCATCTCGGGAATTAACCTTGTGAACCTACACTGCACTCCCTCAATAGCAATCCTCAAATTAGGAGACCAAAACTGGACACAGTACTCCAGGTGTAGTCTCACTAGGATCCTGTGCAACTGCAGAAGGACTATTTGCTCCTGTACTCAACTCCTCTTGTTATGAAGGCCAACATACCATTAGCTTTCTTCATTGCCTGCTGTACCTGCATGTTTACTTTCAATGACTAGTGTACAAGCACAACCAGGTCTCGTTGTCCTTACCTTTTTCCTAATCTGACATAATTGAGATAATAATCTGCCTCCTTGTTCTTGCCGCCAAAGTGGTTAATCTCACATTTATCTATATTAAACTGCATTTGCCCACTCACTCAACTCAATGTATATAGTCATACACCATGGAAACAGACCCTTCAGCCCAAGTTATCCATGCTGACCAAGATGCCCTATCTACATTAGTTCCACCTGAGATAGACACAAAGTGCTGGGGTAACTCGGCGGAACGGGCGCTGGGCGCGCTCTTGCCTCCCGGTCACGTGCGGCGCAAGTTTGGTTGGAAAACTTTCTCCTGCCTTTGCCGCGAGCCGGGCCATGCTGGAGAGTGGGGGGGGGGGGGGGGCACTGATGTCACCCTGGGGATGTGACTGCCCTGGCGCGGCTCATGAGGGCGATGGGGAGGTATTACAGGGACTAACTGCACTCAAACTGCACTGCAACATTCCCCAAAACTTTCCTCACGGGCTCTTTATTATCACATGTACCATGGTACAGTGAAATTCCTTTCTTTTGTCACATTGTCCAGTAAGACGATTACCAAAAATGTTTACACTAGTGGGAGTATCTGGGACCGGAGGCGATAGCCTCAGAATAAAAGGATGTACCTTCAGAAAAGGGATGAGGAAGAATTTTGACAGAAGACAGACACAAAATGCTGGAGCAACTTGGTGTACAAAATAATGAGAGTAATAGATTGGGTAAAGAAGTTCATGCAAATTTCCCAGACTTCACTGGTATTTTAATTTTTTTGGTTTTCATAATCATAATCATATTTAATTAGCAAGTATGTTTTGCAACATATGAGGAATTTGATTTGCCATACAGTCATACCAATAAAAAGCAACAAAACACAAAATACATTTTAACATAAACATCCACCACAGTAACTCCTCCATATTCCTCACAGTGATGGAAGGCAAAAAAAAGTTCAATCTCTTCCCTTCTTTGTTCTCGGGGGGCCTCAAGCCTTCCGTTGACGGGGCGATCTTGGCTCCCATAGCTGGCAGTCGGGCCTTCGCTTTGGGACGATCAAGCTCCCGCATTGGGGGGGGGGGGGGGATCTCAGCTCCACCGCGCCAGGTGGTTGGACCCTGGATCAGGGCTGATCAAAACCTTCTGCGTCGTTTGGAGCTTCCCGACATCAGTCTCTGACCGAGACTGCGAGCTCCTCGACGGTGAAATCCACAGACCGTACGCGAGTGGAGCATCGATCCCAGGGAAGGGATTGGTTCCGATGGTAATTCCAGGCCCCACGGAGTGGTTCAGAGTCAGTCCCGAGCAAGGCCGCCAGCTCCATGATGTTAGGCCGCAGATACGATCCGGAATACTATCGCAACTTCGGCAAGGTTGAAAGAAAGTTTCTCCCAACCTCCTCCCCCACCCCCCACATAAAACAAACCAGAGAATATTAACACAAACTTTTAAAACACAATAAAACTAACAAAAAAAAGACAGACAGACTGTTGGCGAGGCTGCATTTCGTTGTCTCTGTACTGTACACTGACAATGACAATTAAAATTGAATCTGAATCTGAATCTGACTGCGCCACCCGGTGGTTACATATAGATCAGTAAGATTTTTACCATACATAATTACAATTCCCAATTAAGTATAAATTTAGGTCTGACGAAGGTACTCGACCCAAAACGTCTCCTATTCCTAAGGTCATACAACTTTCCAAAACTTTCTTCACTAGTTCTTTATTATCGGATGTACCAAGGCACAGTCCAGTAAGATATTCATACCACTGGGTTGTTAGCTGCCCAAGGGAAATATGATATGCTGTTTCCCAATTTGTGTTTTGCCCCACTCTGACAATGGAGGAGGCCTGGAACAGAAAGGTCAATGTGGGAATGGGAAGTGGAATTAAAGTGTTAAGCAACCGGGAGATCAGGTAGGTCCAGGCCTCCTCCATGGTCTGAAGAAGGGTCGTCAACCAAAAGGACACCCATTCCTTCTCTCCAGAGATGCTTCCTGTCCCGCTGAGTTACTACAGCATTTTGGTCTATTTTTGGGTTTAAACCAGCATCTGCCATTCCTGCCTACACAGGTACATAGATAGGACAGGTTTACAGCGATATGGGCCAAACGCAGCCAGGTAGGACTAGAGTGGAGATGGGTCATGTTGGTCGATGTGGGCAAGTTGGGCCGAAGGACCTATTTCCACTCTGTATGACTGTATGACTTTCTCATGCCACAAGTTCATGCAACTTTCCCAAACTTTCTTCACCGGTACTAGTGGTGGCCTGGACCGACCAAGGTACCGTGAAATTGAAATAGTCTGAAGAAGGGTTTCGGCACGAAACGTTGCCTATTTCCTTCGCTCCATAGATGCTGCCTCACCCGCTGAGTTTCTCCAGTATTTTTGTCTACCTTCGATTTTCCAGCATCTGCAGTTCCTTCTTAAACAGTTAAATTCTTCTTTTTTTGCACACAATTCAGTAAGATTATTGCCAAAAATCATTTCACTGGTGCTGGAACAACTTGGTGATTTTATAGAAGTGTACAAAATCCGAGAGGAAAAGCCGGGATAGAGTGGATGTGGAGAAGATGTTTCCACTTGTGGGACCGTCTATGACCAGAGGCCATATCCTCAAAATAAAAGGACTTTAGAAAGGAGATGAGGAGGAATTGCGATAGTAGACACAAAATGTAGTAAACTCAGCAGGACAGGCAGCATCTTTGGGTGACGTTTTGGGTCGAGACCCATCTTCAGAAGAATTTGCCACAGGTAACCTGTGCTTCAACCTTCATATTGTCCATGCTATAGATTGAAAATCCAGACCTACACGTTGAAAGATATCAATTCCAAGCTTATTGTAATATTTTATTGTGATCACAGCTTCTTTACAGAATTATTAATTAACCCTGCAGGAAAGAACTGAAGATGCTGGTTTAAATCGAAGGTAGACACAAAATGCTGGAGTAACTCAGCGGGACAGGCAGCATCTCTGGTGAGAAGGAATGGGTGATGTTTCGGGTCGAGACCCTTCTTCAAGTCATTCTTACATTGCACAGCTGTGAAATAAAACATCCTAGTCAGTCCCCAACAAAGCAACCTGAAAATACATGTTCTATATAGTCGAGTAATTAATTGTGGTGCTAGTTTGATTTATCAAGTTTATGGAATTTCTGGCATCAACACAATGGTATAAAGAAGGAACTGCAACTGCTGTATACAAAAAAAAAACACAAAGCGCTGGAGTAACTCAGTGGACCAGGCAGCATCCATGGCGAACATGATAGGTGATATTTTGGGTCGGGGTCCTTTCGACTGATTGTGGGGTGGGGTGGGGAAGGGGTGAGAGGGGAAAGGAAGCTGGAAGAAAGGAGTGGCAGCACAAAGCCTGGCAAGTAATAGGTGGATACAGGTGAGGGGAGAATTTGATAAACAGATGGTTGGACAAAGGCCAGAGATGATAAGTCAAAAAGTTTGAGGCAAAAGGATTGGGGATTGTGAAGCTAGAAGAAGGAATGTAGGTGATAGGGAAGAAATCGTCCCAGTGGGTCTCATTTTGTGCTGTATATTTCTGTGATGCTGTGATGAAGAAGAAAAAAACTCCATGGTGCTGAGGAAATGCTTCATTGTTAGATGGTGTGTTGTCTTTTGGTTCGGTAACTTGCTCTGTTCACTTTGTCAAAAATATTGCACGTCTTGAAGGAAAATAGACAAGTCTTTGGGTCTAAATTTCCCTGTCTCATTTCACTGCACTAAAGTAACAATAGCTTGCTGTTAATACAATTTCCTCCAAAGTTGGGAGAGGGAATTTGGTTAGACTCGTTCAAAACATTCATTCCGGAGTTCAGGAAAGAATTTTATGCCTCCATCTAGTGGAGGAAATGGGTAGTTACAGACAAAGAAAGTCCAAATCAGGAACCAGGACATGATGGAAATGTATTACTGACTTTGCTTTCTGTAATTTTGCCTTAGAAATTGGACTAAAACTAAACCTCCCTCACAGATATTTTGTTTCAGATGAAGGTAATACCATCTTCCTGTTATTTTAGTTTAGATATATGGCACGGAAACAGCCCATCGAGTCCATGCCGACTAACGATCCCTGCACACTAACACTAACCTACACACACTAGGGTCAATTTACATTTATACCAAAGCCAATTAACCTATAAACCTATTTGTCTTTGGATTGTGGGAGGAAGCCGGAGCACCGGGAGAAAGCCCATGCAGGATCGAACCCAGGTCTCTGGCACTGTAAGGCTGCAACTCTACTGCTGTGCCACCATACTGCTTTTTCTGGCTATTCATTGTTTTAACTTTGTTGGCAATGTGTTGGTGTAGATTTAGTTTTGGATATCAAATTTGTTTTTGTTACATTTCTGAAGATAACATATTTGTAGGACTTTGAGGAAAGAACAAAGTCTGAAGAAAGGTCTCGACCCAAAACGTCACCCATTCCTTCTCCCCCGCTGAGTTACTCCACCTTTTTGTGTCTATCTTCGGTTTAAACCAGATTCTGCAATTCCTTCCTACACAAAGAACAAAGTCAAATGGATTGTTCAACAAAAATGTAAATCACAAAGGCAAACATCCACGCCTTTTCTTCCTCAGAAGTTTGAGGAGATTTGGTATATCACGGATTACTCTATTGTAAACTTCTACAGGTTCTATCCCCATTTACCAGCACTTTGCCCTTAGCCCTCAATGCCTTGGCAACTCAAGTGCTGATTTTGATGGAGGAAACCATGAATGAGGGTAAGACATCATTAAAACATACAGAATAGTGTAAATTGAAGAGTGGATGTGGAGAGGATGTTTCCACTAGTGGGAGGATCTAGGACTAGAGGTCATCGCCTCAGAATTAAACAACGTTCTTTTAAGGAGATAAGGAGGAATTTCTTTAGTCAGACGGTGGTGAATCTGTGGAATTCTTTGTCACAGAAGGTCGTGGAGGCAAAGTCAGTGGATATATTTAAGGCAGAGATAGATAGATTCTTGATTAGTACAGGTGTCAGAGGTTATGGGGAGAAGGCAGGAGAAGGGGGCTAGGAGGCAGAGATAGATCAGACATTATTGAATGGCGGAGTAGACTTGATGGGCCGAATTGCCTAATACAACTCCTATTACTTATGATCTTATGAACCAAAGCATCCAGAAGGGGGAGGAAAGCTGCCATTCACAAGGAGGATGTGCAAACCCCAGATACACCTCTAGTCAGGATTGAATCTGGGTCGCCAAAGCTATGTGATGGTTACATCATTCGATATCACCCTTTGAAATAACATTTATTTAATTAAAGAGTTAAGTTATTGATTTCATGATTAAGCAAACTTCCTGTTAGTTTAATAGTTAAGATTACAATCTTGCCTGACACTGGCTCACTACCAAATAATTAGAATTCATCCACGTTGGTGGAACATAAGGTAACAGGTTGATCTATCCACTGATGAAAGGCTGAAGTCTGTACACTCCATCCGTGACCACAAAACATTGCAGAGAATTGTGGACGCAGCCCAGACCATCACACAAACCAGCCTCCCTTCCATTGACTCCATTTATACCTCACGCTGCCTTGACGAGACCACCAGCATAATCAAGACTAGTCTCATTTCAGTCACTCCCTCTTCTCCCCTCTCCCAGCAGGCAAGAGGTGAACGTTTGAAAACACACATCTCCAAATTCGGGAACAGTTTCTTCCCATCTGTTATTGGGCAACTGAACCATTCTCTTATTTGAAATTTGAATTTGAATTGAATTTGAATTTGAATTGTCATTCAGACCTTTCGGTCTGAACGAAATTACGTTGCCTGCAGTCATACACAGTAACAATAAATAACAAAACATACAATAAACACAAATTAACATCCACCACAGTGAGTTTACCAGGCACCTCCTCACTGTGATGGAGGCAAAAGTCTTAGTCTCTGTGTCTTCACTCCTTGTCCTCCCTCTGCGCTGAGGCGATCGATCCAGGCCGAAGATGCCGCTCTCCAGTCCAGCGGACCTCCGTGGTGATGTCGCCGCAGCCGAAAGCCGGAACACCGTCTCCGCTCCGAGTCGGCCCGCCACAGTATCAGCTCCGAGCCCCGCTTCATCAGCTCCGAGTCCCGCTGCAACAGCTCCGAGTCCCGCTGCATCAGCTCGGGGTCCCGCTGCAACAGCTCCGAGTCCCGCTGCATCAGCTCCGAGTCCCGCTGCCCAGCTCAGCTCCAGCCTCAGCTCCGGGCCGCTGCATCAGCTCCGAGTCCCGCTGCAACAGCTCCGAGTCCCGCTGCAACAGCTCCGAGTCCCGCTGCAACAGCTCCGAGTCCCGCTGCATCAGCTCCGAGTCCCGCTGCATCAGCTCCGAGTCCCGCTGCAACAGCTCCGAGTCCCGCAGCCTCAGCTCCATGTCCCGCAGCCTCAGCTCCGGGCCGCTGCATGAGCACCGAGTCCCGCAGTCTCAGCTCCGAGTCCCGCTGCCCCAGCCCCGAGTCCCGCAGCCTCAGATCCGGGCCGCTGCAACAGCTCCGAGTCCCGCTGCAACAGCTCCGAGTCCCGCTGCCCCAGCCCCGAGTCCCGCAGCCTCAGATCCGGGCCGCTGCAACAGCTCCGAGTCCCGCTGCAACAGCTCCGAGTCCCGCTGCCTCAGCTCCGGGCCGCTGCAGCCTCAGCTCCGGGCCGCTGCATCAGCTCCGAGTCCCGCTGCAACAGCTCCGAGCCCCGCAGCCAGAATGCATTACTAACCTCCCATCTACCTCATTGGAAACCTTTGGACTTTCTTTAATCGAACTTTATCTGACTTCAATGTTATATCTTGTAATGAATGTTATACTCTTTATCTTTTATCTTTGATCAGCTATGGTCACATTGAATGGCGGTGCTGGCTCAAAGGGCTGAATGGCCTACTCCTGCACCTATTGTCTATTGTCTACTGTCTATTAAACTTTTTTTTAGACTTTAGAGATAGAGCGCGGAAATAGGCCCTTCGACCCACTAAGTCTGTGCCGACCAGCGATCACTCCATACATAAGCACTATCCTGCACACTGGGGACAATTTACTATTTTTACCAAAGTCAATTAACCTCCAAAATTGCACTTCTTTGGATTGTGGGAGGAAACCGAAGCACCTGGAGAAAACCTATGCGGGAGAACGTACAGATAAGCACTCAAAGTCTGGATCGAACCCGATGTAAGGTGCTGTAAGGCAGCAATTTTGGTGGCAAAAACGGGAAAGCAGATTATTATCTAAACGGTGGCCGATTGGGAAAGGGGGAGATGCAGCGAGACCTGGGTGTCATGGTACACCAGTCATTGAAGGTAGGCATGCAGGTGCAGCAGGCAGTAAAGAAAGCGAATGGCATGTTGGCTTTCATAGCAAGAGGATTTGAGTATAGGAGCAGGGAGGTTCTACCGCAGTTGTATAGGGTCTTGGTGAGACCACACCTGGAGTATTGCGTGCAGTTTTGGTCTCCAAATCTGAGGAAGGACATTATTGCCATAGAGGGAGTGCAGAGACGGTTCACCAGACTGATTCCTGGGATGTCAGGACTGTCTTATGAAGAAAGACTGGATAGACTTGGTTTATACTCTCTAGAATTTAGGAGATTGAGAGGGGATCTTATAGAAACTTACAAAATTCTTAAGGGGTTGGACAGGCTAGATGCAGGAAGATTGTTTCCGATGTTGGGGAAGTCCAGGACAAGGGGTACAGCTTAAGGATAAGGGGGAAATCCTTGAAAACCGAGATTAGGAGAACTTTTTTCACACACAGAGTGGTGAATCTCTGGAACTCTCTGCCACAGAGGGTAGTTGAGGCCAGTTCATTGGCTATATTTAAGAGGGAGTTAGATGTGGCCCTTGTGGCCAAGGGGATCAGAGGGTATGGAGAAAAGGCAGGTACGGGATACTGAGTTGGATGATCAGCCATGATCATATTAAATGGCGGTGCAGGCTCGAAGGGCCGAATGGCCTACTCCTGCACCTAATTTCTATGTTTCTATGTTTCTAATTTTACCGCTGCACCACTGTGCTGCCCATTGAGACATTAATAAATTAAATTAAACTAAACATCACTGCAAGGACACCATGATCAATTGTACCAGCATTGACTTATTGAGGAAGACATAGAAAACAGAGTTGGAATACATTGATTGTTTTAAGATGAGAAGGCTGTACCCAAGGATCAGTTCTTTACTATTTATATTATTGATCCAGAGGAGGAGGCAGAATGGTAGGTATTCCATTGACACAAAATAGGTACAGGTACAGTGAAAAGCTTTTGTTCCGTGCTACCCAGTCAGCGGACAGACAATACATGATTACTATCGAGCCATTCAGTGTATAGATACATGATAAGGGAATAACGTTTAGTGCAAGGTACAGAAAACCAGCAAAGTCTGATCAAGGATAGTCCGAGTGTTTAAGAAAGAACTGCAGATGCTGGAAAAATTGAAGGTAGATTCAATGCTGGTAGAAGAAAATGCTGGAGAAACTCAGATTGTGAGGCAGCATCTATGGAGAGAAGGAATAGGTGACGTTTCGGTTCGAGACCCTTCTTCAGACTTCCGAGAGTCACCAGCGAGGTAGATAACAGCAGCTGAATCATCCTACCACAACAGAGAACAGTTCTGAAGTACTATCTACCACATGACAATAAACTAAACTGTAACTGTAAAACTTTTATTCATGCAGTTTGCAAATATCGACCATCAGATTACAACACTGTCAGCCATAACCATGACGCACGAAAGGCGTCCAAAGTTTTGATTAATGCAGTATTTCACAAAACAGTTAATTTGTTCTCCCGTGATACTACCTGACCTGATATTCCAGCACCTTGCATTTTTCTGCTTCCAATTTCGTTTGAGAAAGAAACTTCCAAGCTTGTCATCAGAAAGTAGGTGTATTGCGCTTCAGCAGGGAAGGGGGAACTCCCTGTTTCCCTAAGGAGTTCAAGTTCAAGTTCAAATGAGATTATTGTCATGTGTCCCTGATAGGACAATTGAATTCTTGCTTTGCTTCAGCACAACAGAACATAGTAGGCATTGACTACAAAACAGATCAGTGTGTCCATATACAATTATATAAATCAGTTCAGAGTTTTGTTCAGAGTTTTGTCCGAGCCAGGTTTAATAGCCTGATGGCTGTGGGGAAGTAGCTATTCCTGAAACTTCAGTCGTTGCAGTCTTCAGGCCCCTGTACCTTCTACCTGAAGGTAGCAGGGAGATGAGTGTGTGGCCCAGGATGGTGTGGGCCTTTGATGATACTGCCAGCCTTTTTGAGGCAGCGACTGTGATAAATCCCCTCGATGGAAGGAAGGTCAGAGCCGATGATGGACTGGGCAGTGTTTACTACTTTTTATAGTCTTTTTCTCTCCAGGGCGCTCAAGTTGCCGAACCAAGCCACGATACAACCGGTCAGCATGCTCTCTGCTGTGCACCTGTAGAAGTTAGGAGGAGCGGCATGGTGGCGCCGCGGAAGAGTTGCTGCCTTACAGTGCCAGAGACCTGGGTTTGATCCTGACCATGCTGTCTGTATGATGTTTATACTTTCTCCCATTGACCACGTGGGTTTCCTTCGGGTGCTTCAGTTTCTACCCACACTCCAAAGAGTTCAAAGTTCAAAGTTCAAAGTAACTTTATTGTCAATTCAATTATGCAACAGTAGTTACACAGAGGATTGAAATTACGTTTCCCCATACTCCAAATGTGCAGTAATATTAAAAACACAGACGACAACATACCAATAAAAATAGACAATAGACATACATTATTTAAAATATTAAAATATTCACAGTATGCCAAAATGTAGCAAAAACTTTGAGGTATTTTAGAAAGGGTGCAACAATGAAAGGTGCAATATAGAAAAAGTGCAAATTTCGTACTGGAGACATTGAGCCAAAGTTATTTTCACAATTTGTTGTCTTTGTTTGGGTACTGTTCATGGAATTTTCTTAAGTGTGTTGAGTAGTCTGATGGCCTGAGAAAAAAAGCTGTTTTTGAATCTGGTGGTTTTGCTCCGCATGCTGCGGTAGCGCTTACCGGAAGGTAGGAGGGTGAACAGTTTGTGTGCTGGGTGGGTGGTGTCTTTGATGATATTGCAAAGATGTACAAGCTTGCAGTTTAATTGGCTTTGGTAATATTGTAAATTGTCCCTAGCATGTATGATAGTGTTAGTGTACAGGGGCTGGTGGTCAGCATGGGCCTATTTACGCACTGAATCTCTAAGCTAAGCGATAAAAGTAAGTTTTGTCCAGAAGGCATTTTACTGCCCCCTGCTGGGAGCCAGCTCCAGGATTACCAGCAACTGGGTGAGAAACCCAGCTGCAATGCTTGTTGATGTTGTAGTTGGGGGGGGAAACAGGATGCTCTTTATTGCCTCATCTTCAATTGAACACACTGCTCCCGAATGATGTTTGACAAATGGACAATCTCTGGAGACGTGCCCTCTGGTGCTTTGGCCACGTAATCCCAATGTGCTTTAAGTACATTTGGCATGTTCAACAGCCATTGCAAGTCACGGTCAACCTCTGCACCCACGTTCTTTGCATAAATCTTATCAGTTTGATCCAATTTAATTTAAACTCACCAGGGCCTATTGGCAATGTTCCTGACCTAACAGGGACCATACAGGAAGGTGGCTAGAATTAGATAATTTGTGGTACAATATTACACAGATAGGACAGGTTTAGAGGGATATGGGGCAAACACAGGCAGGGGGGGACTAGTGTGTTTATGGGACATGTTGGTTGGTCTGGCCAAGTTGGGCTGAAGGACTTGTTTCCATGCTATCAGACTGACTATATTATGACCCTCTCTCCAGCTTATAGTCCTTTAGAGGGGTCTGAAGAACGGGCTTGATCCGAAATGTCACCCATCCCTTCTCTCCAGAGATGCTGCCTGTCCCGCTGAGTTACTCCAGCATTTTGTATCTATCTTATTGTCCTTTAGAACTGTGCTTCATAGCAGGAGATCTGACACTTACATAACTATTATTTACAGATCTAAAATATGTACATTTGCAATCTTATGTACAGCCAATTTCCTCCCCCCTTTCCCCTAATCATTGCAAAGGAATTGCATTTCTAGTAAACAATCCATTTTTTAATTTTTATTTCCATCACACAAAGCCGTGTTTAAATTAGACATACAGTGTGGAAACAGGCCCTTCGGTCCACCGAGTCCATCGATCACCCATACACTAGTTCTATATTATCCCACTTTCGCATCCGGTACCATCTAGACAGGATAGTGAAGACCGCAAGCAGGATTATTGGTGCTCCACTCCCCTTCCTGCTGGACATATACAGGAAGAGATGTATCAACAGAGCCATCTCCATCATCAGACCCTTACCACCCATCGCATGACATTTTCTCCATCCTCCCATCTGGGAAGAGGTACAGGAGCATTAGCTGCAAAACCAGCAGGATGCTCCTCAGCTTCTTCCCACAGGCTATAAGACTGTTAAATGGACTTTGCCCCCTGCCAAGTATCGCGCACAAACCCCCACACTGCAGCAGAGCCACTGTTGTGCCGCTGCCGGTCAGAACGGCTGTTGAATGTTTAGTAGAGTGTTAAATTTGTTCATGATACATGTATTTTTTATTTCTATTTATTTTTTTCATGCACACTGAATGGACACTGGTTGAGCAACGTTCTTTTGTTTCCTCTGGGTATGCGAATACTCAGGAAATGACAATAAAGATATACAATACAATACAATACACTAGGGGCAATTTACAGAAGCCAATTAACCAACATATCACATCTTTCAGATGTAGAAGGAAACCAGAGCACCCGGAGAAAACCCATGCGCTCAAAGGGACAAGGTACAAACTCCACATGTTCAGCACCCGTAGTCAGGATTGAACCCGGGTTTCTGAAGCTGTGAGGCAGCAGCTCTACCATTGCACTGCTCTTATCTGTATGTGTCAAGAGATATGTGAAAAGAAGTTTAGCCTTTTCAGCTCATAAGTTTCAGAAGAGCAAATGTTTATTCCATATCCTGGAGACCCTCGGACTATCTTTAATCGGGCTTTATCTTGCACTAAACATTATTCCCTTTATCCTGTATCTGTACACTGTGGGCGGTTTGATTGTTATCATGTACAGTCTTTCCGCTGAACGGGCAGCAAGCAATAAAAAAGATTTTCACTGTACCTGGGTGCATGTGACTATAACTTACATTAATATAAATTAACAAAACTTTTCATAGTCTTTTATGAGATTCTGTAAGGGTGAATTTTCATTGCCCAAAGCAGTCAGCTGTACATAATAATAATACATTTTATTTTCGGGCGCCTTTCAAAATCTCAAGGACACCTTACAGAAATTAACAGGAGAGAAAAAACATATAGTCGGAGTAAAATAAATAATGATGACATCACCAATACACAAATTAAAGACAGAAATCGCTCCAAAGACAAAAAATCAAAAAACACAATGTGAAAGAGAGAGCAGCGGCAGCTAAAGCGCGCCAGCGTCCACTCTCCCTTCCGACAGCCATCTTGGACACAGACTAACATAGTAACTTACACACAGGAAAAAAATCATCCCCCCACAGTGGATACCACTGTGGGGGAAGGCACAATGTCCAGTCCCCATCCCCAGTTCTCCCAAAGTCAGGCCTATTGAGGCCTCCGCTATTGCCTCTACGGAGGCCCGATGTTCCTGGCCGTTCTGGCCGGGTGGAGTTGCCCCGGCGTCGGGAGAGTCCTCTCAGCGGCTGGGCCACCTGGAATGGCCGCTTCCTTACTGGAGACTGCGGCTTCCGAAGCCGACAAGGCCGCGCCGGTTTGGAGCTCCCAGGCTCCCGATGTTGAAGTCGGCGCCGCCCGCTCCGCTCCGCAGACCCGCAGCCCGGAGGTGTTGATCTCGGCGGTCACAGCTCACCGGAGCTCCAGCGCGTCGATCCAGCGCGGCGACCCAGGCAAGGCATCGCCCGCTCCGCTCCACGATAGCGCCCCAGCGCTGTGCCGCCACCGAAGCCGAGGTGCTGGGCGGTCCCCGCCAGGAAACGGCGCTCCACGCCCGCTGGTAGGCCACGAGGACGGGTCGACGGGGCAGCCCGGAGAAAAAGCTGCCTCACCGACCAGGTAGGGACCTAGAAGTAAAATTGCCCCCTACCCCCCACATTAAAAAGTCCATTTCTCCAACAGACGAAGCACAGGACTTACTCAAAACTTCAAAAAAAGTGAATTAAACGGACGGCTGCTGGTTAGCAGCCGTTCCCCAAGATGGCTCCTCCTCCACTAAACAGTACATACTAACTATGAAGCGAGTTACTTTTGCTATTGAAACAATAATCCTTCACTTCATTCACACTCTTTTGCATTATCCATGTATTTGAATTATCCTTGGAGCCATAGGAACTCCATTCAGAACTCCATCTTCCTGAGCGCAGTAGTTAGTAGACCTACTGCCTCACAGTGCCAGAGAACCGGGTTCAATCCTGACCTTGGGTGCTGCCTGTGTACAGTTTGCATGTTCTCCCTGTGGTTCCTCCCGGGTGCACTGGTTTCCTTCCACATCCCAGGCATGCAGTTTGTAGGTTAAATGGTCTCTGTAAATTGCCCCAAGTGCGTTGGGAGTGGATGTGAAATTGAGATAACATGGAGCTAGTGTGAGCAGGTGATCGATGGTTGGAGTGGATTTGTTGGGCCGAAGGGCCTGGTTCCAAATTGTATCTTTCAATCAATTTAATCATTCATTCCTGGAGAAGTCAGAATCTGCTTTACATTATAATGATGCATGGCATGTGGCCAAACCGGATATTTGTTTACTAACTAAACAGTGCACTGGAAATGCTGAGCAGTACCTGTGGAGTGAAAAAGCAGAGCTAACATTTAAGGCCGTATACTTTTTAATTGCCCTGATGTCCCTGACTTTGCCTTGAGCGGTTGAAATTACCGTCTTCTTTCCTCCATCTTCTTTTGGCATTCCACCTACAAAAATGAAGGGGGGATTTGGCGGGAGGCCGCTGAGAACTAGGGGTTGCCAACTGCCCCGTATTAGCCGAGACATCCTGTATATTGGGCTAAATTGGTTTGTCCCGTACGGGACCGCCGTTGTCCTGTATTTGACTGCTACTACTCGGGTCGAGGGGACTGTTGGGTTGGAGAGCCGCATCTGACCTCACCCGTCCCGACGTAGTGCAGCCCATGGAGTGCAGCAGCAGCACCTCGCTCGTGACCCCGTCGGTCGGCAGCCCGGCCAGCTGTCTGACCTTCGGACCTTCGCTTACCACCGACACCACCACCCCTCCTTCTCATGGCCAATCATCAGTTCATGCATTGGATGGGGTGCCGGACTTTGTGCGCGATGTCGCGCGGCCCGGGCCAAAACTCCTCAGCTGGCCCGCCGGCTGGGCTTTGTGTGCAGTCCAGCACCCGGGCCAACTCATCATTCACCCAGTCCGGTTGGACGACGCATTTCCATCTGGAATTTGTTCCGTATTTTGCCTTTTTGTCCCTTATGTGGGAGTGAGAAATTTGGCAACCCGACTGAGAACGAATGGGGGACCCGGCATGGGACTGCTGAGAAGGAAGGGGGGAACCTGGCGGGAGGCCATCTTTGGCTGCGAGAAGATAAGTATTTGATAAACCTTTTGTAACTTTGTGGGTGCCAGACACGTGGTGACTCTTGTGTATGTCTGCTGTATGATTTTACCGGGCTATTTGCAAAATAACGAATTTCACGGAACCTCGGTACACATGACAATGTATAGAAGTATAAGTATAGAGATTTACATGGTCAAAAATCACCTTATCTGAAAATTTGATGCATGGTTTCTCGAGTTATTTATGAAAATGTTCACAAATGTGCAGAAACTTGGAAAAAATAATTGCTTTTCCCCTGTTACAGCTGTGATGTCACAATGGGATTGTAGACCTGCTTGCAACACTGTGGCTATCCAAGTACATTGAGTTCTGCTAGCAAGTGCAAATGCATTTTTTAAGTCACTGGTCAGAGCAAATGCATTTTTTTAATGTTTAAAAATGAGGGAGGGTGCATGAGACGAAATGAGCAGTCCCTGCGCAGTTGCCGGCTATGCTTGAGTGGTGGAATATTGCGTTTGGGAATGGGTTGCGTTGGGGGACCAGGCCTCCCGTGGGGGCTTTGGGTGAGTGGTGGAATATTGCATTGGGGAACGGGTTGCGTTGGGGGACCAGGCCCCCCATGTGACAGGGAACCAATGGGTCCCACTTGGTCTAGTAGATAGATTGGTACAGGTGACAGGGGTTACGTGGAGAAGGCAGGATAAAGCAGTTAGGATGGAGAAATAGATCAGCCTTGATTGAATGGCGGAGTAGACTTGATGGGCCGAATGTCGTAATTCTGCTCCCATCACTTATGATCTTATGACCACCCGGTCACATATGCATAGTGCATTTTTTTACTTACAAACAGTAGAGTATTGCCATACCTAAGCAAATTCCCGATTAGGAGGTGAAGCAGTCTGAATTAGCAGACTGAAGCAGGGTCTCAACCCGAAACATCACCCATTCCTTCTATCTGGAGATGCTGTCTGTCCCGCTGAGTTACTCAAGCATTTTCTGTCTACCTTTCAGTGTCAACCAGCATCTGCAGGTCCTTCCAACACACTTCCGATCTGTGGTATTTAAATTGCATTGTTTGGCACTGACCAATATCCTTTCTTGAGAATGGGGAATCTTGTTATCAGACGATTTTTGGTGGTAAAACAAATGAGTTGGGCAGACTTGCTCCACTTCTGACCCACTTAAATACAAAGTCAGTCGCTATCGCTCGTCATATTATCTCCAACCCGCTGGACGAGTCTTAAAGGTTTAATGCATTAGCAAAATCCGCACATCCCATCAATATTTAAACTCCCAAGGCGTCTGGCTGGCACATTACCTCATCTGCTGCTTTTTGTACATCAACAACTTGCCCAGCGGGAGTTGGGCAGACGGCTTCCGATGGTGAAGCAGTCTTCAAATCAGGAAGAAAGGAAGTAATAATCGTGGATAAAAAGATCTTTACTCCGAAAAAAAGGGAAAAAAATTAAAACGTGTTCAATAAATCAATCTATTGTCTGGGCAGATTTTAAACACTTCTCGGATCTATTAAGTTAAATGAGTGCTGGTGGCTAACTGTGGTCAGGGTTCACTTCCGCCAATAATTGAACTGAATTTATTTTTAATTGAGTTGCATAGCCTGGGGTTTTAATTTAATTGCACTGCAGTGCGCAGATGTTGCATTTTTCTGGAGGCCAACATATTAGAGAGATAATGCAACCTGGAATGATACATGGGTTCGAAGGGTTAAAATAGGACAGGTTGCATAGGCTAGGTTGGTATTCCCTTGACTGGAAGGTTTAGGTGGCAACTAAATACGGTAGTTAACATGGCCACTGCATTCAATAGCGCAGTAAGTCAGACTATTGTCCCTGGGGAGGAAGGGTGAAAGGTGGGATGGGGTTAACAGAGTTAGAATTGAGCTCCTCAGGAAGCACTTCCCCACAAATGGGTCGAGATCAGGAATATTTTTGAGACATAGAGCAATGGAAACAGGCCTTTCAGCCCAACTTGCCCCATCTACATTAGTCTCTGCCTACATTTGCCCCATTGCATTCTGAACCTATACTATCCATGTATCTGTCCAAATGTTTTTTTTAAATGTTGTGATAGTGCAGGCAGCTCGTTCCATCTACTTACCACCCTACAGTATATGTTAAAAAAAGTTTCCCCTCAGGTTCCTATTAAATGTTTCCCTCTCATCTTTCAGTGGCACCTTTCCCACCCTCTTTTGTGCCAATAGATGGCTGGTCCTGCCATACCACCTTATCTGCACTTCAGCCAATTGCAAAGTGATTGAGCAGTTCTCGGAGTTGGCAAAAGGGCTGAGTGCCCTTCTTCTGTGCTGTAAGAAACAGTGAACTTTTGTCTCCTTCAATCTCCAGCATTCCCTGGCTCATCTCCCAAGGGTCAGATGATCCTCTTTGGTAACTTCAGTGCCAGAGATGCAAAGGATATGAATCTCTTGAAAGGAGTGATTGGCACAATAGGAGCAGGGAAAGCGGATTCCGCCTGATGGTTCGCCCTGATTAAAATGTTTGGTACACTCATCACTAATGCACTGCTTTTATTAGGCAAATAGAGGATCTCACAGCAGCACCTTTGATCCAAGCACAGAACCCCATGTCATTCTGATCAGCCAAATTATCGGTCTGGTCGGCATGGACAAGTTGGGCCGAAGAGCCTGTTTCCATGCAATACGACCTGTGCTATAAAATCATGAGAGGAATAGGTCGGGTAGACACAAAGTCTCTTGGTTTAAGGTGAAGGGGGAAAGATTTAATAGAGATCTAAGGGGTAACTCAGCGGGTCAAGCAACATCTCCATAGAAAATAGGTGACGTTTCGGGTCGAGACCCTTCTTCAGACTGAGAGTGTCTGCCAAAAGCTCAGGTTTGGTTCAGCTATCTATCTCTATATAACTAAAAGTCTTTGTCTTGTTTGTGCCCACGAAGTGTTAATTTGGTTTTCCTATCTTCTTCCCGATGCTACGCCACAGCCTTCCCATTTTCACACATCCCACTCACATATTTCCCGTTGTGGAGATAAACATCTTCCCGTCGCTAGCCCAACTATATTTCCCAAGTAAATAATCATTTAAATTTTAAAAACAGCCCCAAAAACATACCCATTTCGGGGAAAAATTGCAGTCGCAAGGCAGGACGGGACACTCCTGTAACAGGTATAGCTTGGACCCAATAGCAGCACAGAATCAGGCAGGTATAATTGGTAATGAACTTTATTACGATACTGTAACACAGAGTAGTAACACAGGAATGGGTACACCGTACTCACACAGAGGCTCAGGATTGAGCGAGGGTTCCGAAGAGGGGCAGGCAGGAGACGTAGTCGGGGTAGCAGAAGGTCCGGTAACCAGGAGATCCAACACACGATGCAAACAAACCAGCGAGGGACAGACGAAAGGAGAGTCGAAGCCAGGCAGGAAGTCGAGGAGCCGTTGCAGGGATACACCAAACAGCCCAGGAGAGAGGCAGACAGAAACCAGGAGGTACGGGACAAAGGCCGTGGTCGGGGACAGAAGGCTGAGGTGATATCCGGGAAGACGACAGGACGGAATGGTCAGGGGCAGGCAGGCAGGCAGGTTCGAATCCGTGTAGTCAGTCGGGAAATCGCTGGAGAGTCTTGCATGAATGCTGAGAACAATCTGGCGTGTGAACGGTGAGGAGAGTCTATATACCGGGTTAATAGGTGATCAGAGGCAACTGAGTGCAACAGGTGAGGAGAGTTGGGCTGATGAGAGGGGAGTGGCAGGCAGGCGAGGTGAAGGAGGGGCTGGTGGAAAAGTACTGGGAGGTGAAGTGGATGAGAATGAGGAGAGGGCAGACTGTGACAACTCCCTGAGGGAGGGGCAATCCCAGCGCTCGTGTTGAACGAGGAGTGGCGGTGGCTGCCGGCGCTGACGGCCGCACAGTACCTGGTGGGGAGGGTGGTGCCACGGGCCCAGCCTGGGAACTGGAGCTGGGCTGAGGATGGAGCTCGGGGCTTGGGATGGGGCCGAGAAAGAACCCGCCGCTGGAACCAAGGACTAGCCTGGGTCCGTGGTCAGGGACGAGCCCAGAGATGAAGTCGGGGCCTGGACTGGAGCCCAGGCGGCGGCCAAGCTGACGGCTGGAGTCTACAGCCAGGGCCAGGCCGAATACAAGAAACAGGCCGAGTTCCAGGCCCTGTCACTGCTCTACGACCTGGGTAGGTGCTGGGGCAGGGAATGGAAGTGAGGAGGATGACCAGGTTCAGTCCAACTCCATCATCAAATTTGCTGATGACAATGTGGTGGTGGGCCTGATGAGAACGCCTACCAGGAGGTGGTGGCTGATCTGGCACTCTGGTGTCAGGCCAACAGCCTCCTCTTGAATGTCACAAAAACTAAGGAGCTGATTGTGGACTTTAGGAGGGCACAACATCCGAGGACGTACACGCCACTGGGGATAAATGGGACTACTGTGGATAGGGTGAGCTGCTTTAATTACCTGGGAATCCACATCACAGAGGATATGACATGGACAACACACACTGGTGAGTAAGGCAAGGCATCGCCTTTACCACCTCAGACAGCTGAGGAAATTCTGAGTCTCTTAGAGGATCCTTCAGTGCTTCTACTCTGGGGCTGTAGAAAGCATCTTGTCCGGCAACATCACAAACTGGTTTCCATTGATTGCCTCCACAAATACCATAATTTTGTTTGTGGAGGGTGATGGGGGCGCCTGTCCCCGGGGTGAGCGCCAACGCTGCGCCCTCCCCCCCCCTCCCCCCCCACCCGCGTTGGGGGACGGGGCTCAACGGGTCCCATTTGGTCTCGTATCTAAACCCTTCCTATCCATGTACCTGTTCAAGTGTCTTTTAAATGTTCTTATGGAACCCATTTCAACTACTGCCTCTGATAGCTCGTTCCATATACCCATCACCCTCTGTGTGAAAAGGTAGCTCCTCAGGTTCCTATTAAATCTTTCTACTCTCACCTTAAACCCATGTCCTCTGGTTCCTGATTCCCCTCCTCTGGGTAAAAGTCTGGGCATTCAGCCCATCCATCCATTCTCTGATATTAACACATTTATATCCCTGTGACAGGGTCAGATGATTTATTAAACATATTATCAATTTGCCTGTGGTATATTTAAAATAACAGGACACTGGAAGAAAAAAAATAACACAAGAACAGCAAATCTCCAAAACAATGTATTTATATCAATTTCTTCATTTTAAAAAAAGGTATTTTGTTCTGTGTTGAATTGATTAACCAGGAAGCTCCAAAACACTTGCCCACCACCAGTCAGCTTTAGGTTGAACAAGCCAACAGAAACATTAAACACATTGCCATCAAACCGAGCAGGAGCATGGCGAATGGTCATTTTAAGGCAATTGTTGGGCTGAGCCCAGGAGAACGACATTAACAACCGTAAATAATATGTCAGTCTCATAATAACAAGCCAGCAATCAATGGTTCAGAGTAGTCAACGTGTGTTGCGGACAAATAAATACCCCCCTTCTGCCAGGGTCCCACTAATGCCTTTAGTGAACTGGTGTTTGTCCTGGGAATAGACACAGAGTGCTGGAGTAACTCAGCGGGTCAGGCAGCATCTCTGGAGAAAAACGATGGGTGACTTTTCGGGTCAGGTGCCTTCTTCAGACTGAAAGTAGGGGGGGAGGGGGGAGGGGGAGAGGAATGAACTAGAGGTAGGAAATGCTCGTTTGTCCTGGGAATACAGGGAAATGTTCAAGTCCTGGGGGGTGGTCTCATCAGCTGGAAACACTTCCCTAAACCGAGACCGTTTTTTATCCTTCACTTTGTGATCACGAACTAGCACCTGGCAAACACAGACAGAGAGCTCACTGGGAAAACTGAGCGTGGAATGGACACAGGCTGTGATCTGCACTCAAGTCCCTGCTCCTGGCTTAAATCATGGCACTTCCCACCCTCATTCTATCTCCACCCGGACCTGCGGTCTGAAGCGGGCCACAGGCATTGCAAGACCAGATGATAGTGTTGATGCACAAGAATGATCCCAGGAATGATTGGGCTAACAGATGATGAGCATTTGAAGGCACTGGGCCTGAGTGGTTGGGACCTCATTGAAACTTACCGAATAGTGAAAGGCTTGGATAGAGTGGATGTGGAGAGGATGATTCCACTTGTGGAAGAGTCTAGGACCAGAGGTCATAGCCTCAGAATTAAAGGATGTACCTTTAGAAAGGAGATGAGGAATTTCTTTAGTCAGAGGGTGGTGAATCTGTGGAATTCATTGCCACAGACAGCTATGGAAGCCAAGTCAATGAATATTATTAAGGCAGAGATTGACAGATTCTTGATTAGTTTGGGTGTTAGAGGTTATGGGGAGAATGCAAGTGAATGGGGTGGAGAGGGAGAGATAGATTGGCGATGACTGAATGGCGGAGTACACTTGATGGGCAAAACGGCCAAATTCTGCCTAATGGCCTAATTCTGCTCATAGAACTTATGTATAGTGAAGAGCACACTCTACAGCAGACCATCTGTGCATTTCATTGCCTCCTCTCCAGAAGGCAGCCAACAAGGTCTACTGGGTCGACATGAAATGCTGGAGTAACTCAGCGGGTCAGAGCAGCGTCCCTGGAGAGCATAGATTGATGATGTTTTGGGTCAGGACTTTTTCAGACTGATTTCCCGGGGTGGGGAAGAAAGCTAGATGAACAGGACAAAACATGGCAGATCATAGGTGAATGCAGGCAGAGGGGAGAGGATTGAAAGGCTAGAGATGAACACATATGGTGTGAGACAAAAGGATTAGACTTGTGAACTGTGGAGCTGGAGGATTGGTATAAAATATTTAAGAATGTAGGTGGAGGTAAGGTCAGCCATGACTCGGTGGAGGCATGGGAGGGAAAGAAAGGGGGTGTTTTGGGGAGAATGGGGGAGTGGGGGGATGTTTTGTTGTGGTTTCTACAAGACATTGGTGAGGCTACATTTAGAGTATTGTGTTCAGTTTTGGTCACCCTATTAAAGGAAATATGTTGTTCAGCTGGAAAGGGCGATGCCCATAGCAGGACAATCAAGAACCAGTGGACAGAGGTTTAAGGTGAGGGGAGATGATTTAATGGGAATCTGAGGGGAAATCTTTTTTTAATATACAAAGGGCAGTACGTATATGGGAAGAGGTAGATGAGTCAGATACCATCACAATGTTGAAATGTATTTTGGACAAGTACGAGGATTGGATAGCTTTAGTGGGATATGGGCCAAACATAGGAAGGTGGGTCTAGTGTAGATGGGGCATGTTGATCGACAAAGGCCCTGTTGGTTAAAGTTGGAAAAATTGAGAATTGGAGGAAACCGAAGATTCCGCAGAAAACCCACGCAGTCACGGGAAGAACGTACAAACTCTGTACAAACAAGCACCCGTAGTCAGGATCGAACCTGGGACCCTAAGGCAACTCTACTGCTCTGCAACCGTCTTGGGTCTTGACCTGAAACGTCACCCAGCCTTGTTTTCCAGAGATGCTGCTTGACCCGTTGAGTTACTCCGGCACTTTGGAGAGTTCAATGTTCATAAGGACGGTTGGTATGTTGGAAGGATTGTCAAGGGCGCCTGCCTGCTGTGGGGGAGGGGTCGGGTACATCTCTGCCTGTGCTGTAATCTTCACATGACAAACTCAGAGAGATGACCTACAATCATTCTTGGGTCGTGTAGGCCAATCGACAGCATGGGAGCTGAGGCAGGAATCTGCGGGGTCCCCACCTGGGCAGAATAACTCAGAGTAAGGCAGCTGTAAACAGCTATTGCAGCAAGGGCTGAAGATATATAAGAGGCTGCATAATAAAAACAAAAGAACCTTCAAAAATAAAATATTTGGCAGATAAAGTCAATGAGGATTGAAATCAGAAAGTTTAAGGCAAAGTGATCTTCACAGTGGAGGGAAGTCATTGTTCTTCGTGCTCCCTTGTTCAGTGTGACGGTCTGTCCCGGGAGAAGACGGTGCCATCCTTCATCCCAAAGTAAACTCTCTCTACCATGTTGATGAATAGACCTGTCTCCACCACTCCTGCAGGGATAGAGAGTGTTTAGTACAAGTCCAGACACACCGTCACTCCCGTGAAAGCACATACAGTGTGGAAACAGGCGCCTCACCCCAACTTGCCCACGCCGACCTTCACTAGTCCCATATACTCACCATCCTTTGTGCAAAAAAGTTACCCCTCAGGTTCCGATTAAATCTTTCCCGCCCTCACCTTAAACCCATGTCCTCTGGTTCTTGATTCCCCAACTCTAGGTAAAACATAGAAAATAGGTGCAGGAGTAGGCCATTTGGCCCTTCGAGCCTGCACCACCATTCAATATGATCATGGCTGATCATCCAACTCAGTATCCTGTACCTTCCTTCTCTCTATACCCCCTGATCCCTTTAGCAACAAGGGCCACATCTAACTCCCTCTTAAATATAGCCAATAAACTGGCCTCAACTACCTTCTGTGGCAGAGAATTCCACATTCACCACTCTCTGTATAAAAAATGTTTTTTTCTCATCTCGGTCCTAAAAGACTTCTCCCTTATCCTTAAACTGTGATCCTTTGTTCTGGCCTTCCCCAACATCGGGAACAATCTTCCTGCATCTAGCCTGTGTATCTATCCGAACTAAACACCTCATCATCTTACACACCTCTATAAGATCATCCCTCATCGTCCTGTACTCCAAGGAATAGAGTCTTAGCCTGCTCAACCTCTCCCTATAAGCCCAGACCCACGGGTCCTGGCAACATCCTCGTAAAATGGCAACAGCCTTGTAAAAATGCTCATAAAAGGTCAGCATTCAAAGTAGTTTGACTGCAATATCAAAAAAAACAAAAACAAATTTGCATTCAAATAAAACCACTTTAAAGGTGATCAAAAGTGGTCAATTCCAATTCCCAATTTTGTTTAGAAATCAGAAAGGTGACCAGTGAATTTCATTGGCTCATTGGGGAAAAAAAAGTAAGCAGTACTAAGGATAACCAACCGGTAATATTAATGTCCACTGAGCTTCACAGCTGTGTATGTCTGGCTTCTTAAAAGTTGTCTCCACTCCTTCTCCTGCCCCCCCCCCCTTTAAAGGACTTACGTGACCCTTCCCGTATACTGTGCTTTCACCGTCTTAATTACAGTGCCTACCTTCCTGTTCATCGCGGTGTGTGTCTGTATCACATTGGCTTTGCACCGTGTGAACTTCACTCAGACAGTGCCCCCTCCCCCCCCCTCGCTTGCCCTGTCCCCCACCTGAATAATGGGCTGGTGAAGGAAGCGATGTGTGTGTGTGTGTGTGTTCCACTCTGACAGTCGCTGTTCCAGTCACCGGTTATTCAGGCTGGAAAATCACCGGAGGGAAAGGCCCTTTAGTCTCCCAAATTCCCATTATTAGAAGCCTTAAGCAATGAGAATTGCTGCAATAACCAAAATTATGGACACAGATACAGTAACCTAAAACCAGCTTTCTACAGTTCAGCTGTTATCAGGCAACTGAACCATCCAATCACCAACCAGGGAGCAGTCCGGCTCCACCATCTACCTCATTGGAGAATCTCAGACTATCTTTAATCGGACTTTACCTTGCACTAAATGTTATTCCCTTCATCCTGTATTTGTACACTGTGGAGGGCTTGTTTGTCATCACGTTTAGTTCTTCGCTGACTATACAGCATGCCTCAAAATGCTTTTCACCATACTTCGCTACATGTGATAAGAACCGACAACCGAGAGGATTGGGTTAACACATGATGGTCATTTGAAGGGACTGGACCTGTCCTCATTGGAGTTTAGAAGGATGAGGGGGCACCTCATTGAAACTTACCGAATAGTGAAAAGCCTGGATAGAATGAATCTGGAGAGAATCTTTCCACTAGTGGGAGAGTCTAGGAACAAAGGCCATAGCCCCAGAATAAAAGGACGCACTTTTAGAAAGGAGTTGAGCAGGAAATTTCTTTAGTCAGAGGGCGGTGAATCCGTGAATTCATTACCACAGACAGCTGTGGAGGCCAAGCCATTGGAAATGTTTAAGGCGGAAATTGACAGATTTTTGATTAGTATGGGTGTCAGGAGTTATGGGGAGAAGGCAGGAGAATGGGGTTGAGAGGGAAAGATAGGTCAGCCATGATTCGATGGTGGAGTAGACTTGATGGTCTAATTCTGCTAGTACATGAACTTATCAACTAATCATTCTTACCTGGGATCATTTTAATGCCCACATTGACATCTTTCCAATTGGAAATATTAGAGAACTTCCAGTCCAGGATCAAGTTCCCGTTATCCGTCACCACTGGTCCCTGGAATAAACCAGCATCAGAGGGGGCAGATTATCATTTGACAAACCACACAGAGCCGGGTCTCAGGCAAGAGGTGCGCATAAAGTCTTCCGGAGGCATAGACATGTTGCCACTGGCCTCACTCTCACCTGACAATGCACAAGGTTTTGTTTAGTTTAGTTTTGAGATACAGCGCGGAAACAGCCCCTTTTGGCCCTGATGGGAGGAGGGCAAACAGTCCATGGTTTGGGTGTGAGGGGTCTTTGATGATCTTCCCAGCCCGTCTCAGACACCGTTTTCGATGGAGGGCATCCATGGCAGGGAGCGGGGCACCGATGATGTGCTGCGCGGTTTTCACCACCCGTTGTAGTGCCTTCCTGTCCGCAGCAGTGCAGCTGCTGTACCATACCGTGAAGCAGGTGGTCAGGATACTCTCTATGGTACAGCGGTAAAAGTTGGTCAGGATCCGGGGGGACAGGTGGGCTTTCTTGAGCCTCCTCAGGAAGTAAAGGCGCTGCTGTGTCTTTTTGATCAGCTTGGAGGTGTTGCGGGACCAGGACAAATCCTCCGAGATATGTACCACCATCCGAGGAATTTATAGCTGGAGACGCGCTCCACTTCAGTCCTGTTTATATGGATGGGGGTATGACTGCCTCCTCTGGTCTGCCTGAAGTCAACAATAATCTCCTTCGTCTTCTTGGAGTTGAGGACGAGGTTATTGTTGACACACCAGGCTGTCAGGTGCTGGATTTATGCCAAGCCAATTAACCTACAAATCTGCACGTCTTTGGAGTGTGGGAGGATACCGAAGATCTCGGAGAAAACCCACTCGGGTCACAGGGAGAACGTACAAACTCCGTATAAACACCCGTAGTTGGGATCGAACCCGGGTCTCCGGTGCTGCATTCGCTGTAAGGCAGCAACTCTACCGCTGCGCCACCGTGACCGCCCAAGGTTTACCGTGACCAAACAAGGTTGTCGGTTCAAATCTCAACGTACCTGCTCCATTTCACAATCTATGCCGACTCATTACTGAAGCAATGTACCATCACAGGCGTAAACATGTTGAATAGGAGGCTCGTTTTCCATCTCAAATGGGACAATAGACCCTCAATGAGTCTCCCCTCCACCATCTATCCAGTGACCTGTCCAATATTGGTCCCTCACTCAACATCTCATGGTGGAGGTGCAATGGTACAATGGTGTTTTTACTGTCACACATGCACAGTGAAATTCTTTACTTACGAACAGCAGAGTATTGCCATACCTAAGCGAATTCTCGATTAGCAAGTGATGCAGTCTGAATTAGAAGTCTGAAGAAGGGTCTCGACCCGAAACGTCACCCATTACTTCTATCCAGAGATGCCGCTTGTCCCGCTGAGTTGCTCCAGCATTTTGTGTCTATGTATAGAAATAGTCTACTGATCCCACATGCAAGAGATGCCATGCCTGGCACCATTTTCAAAGTCCAGTCTGCATTCTAGTTATTATTATTGGTGGTGTCCATTCCAGGCGAGCCCCAGGCTGCTGTGGGCCTCCATCTATCGCCATCCTTGGACGTCTGGATCAACCTGCGAACCGACGTCCCTCTCCTCCACCTTTGTGCTACGGGGATGCCCCCCCCTCCCCCGCAGCCAACCTCGAGGGTGCCGTAGGTCAAGTGCCCGTTCCCTATCCACTTCTACCGGCCTTGCTTCTCACGTTTGTCGTCATCGCCGGCTCCATCCTCCCGGTCTCGGCCTTTGAGGACAGTTTCTTCCCAGCTGTTATCAGGAGGCTGAACTATTCCATCAACAACTAGATAGCGGTCCTGACCAAACATCTATCTCATTGGAGCACTTTGGACTATCTTTAATGGGACTTTGACTTACCATTAATGTTATTAATGTTCAGAACGCTGTTGCTAGAGTTCTAACAAAGACCAAAAAATTTGAACACATTACACCAATTCTTAAATCCTTACATTGGCTCCCTGTATGTCAGAGAATTGATTTAAAAATCCTGCTGCTCACCTATAAATCACTACATGGTTTAGGACCAGAGTATATCACTGACATGCTTCCACTATATAAGCCTTCTAGACCGCTAAGATCTTCTGAAACCAATCTGTTAGTGATTCCCAGAGTAAATACAAAACATGGGAAAGCAGGATTTAGTTACTATGCAACAAATAGCTGGAATAAACTTCCTGAAGATTTAAGACTTGCCTCAACTTTGACCACTTTTAAAACAAGACTGAAAACTTTTATGTTTACTTTAGCTTTCAGCTAAATCTTAACTACATTGCCCTTTTAACTTTTGCACTTTTTATAATGCATTTTTAATTTTGCTTTTCTTTTCTTTCAGTTCTATGTTATTTCATTTTATTATTTCATTTTATTGTATGACATGTTTTTATGTAAAGCACTTTGATTCTGCCTCGTGTATGAAATGTGCTATATAAATAAAGTTGCCTTGCCTTGCCTTATTCCTGCATCTGTACACTGTGGAAGGCTTGATTGTAATCACATAGTCTTTTCGCTGACTGGATAACACACAACAAAAAAAGCTTTTCACTGTACCTCACTGTGACAATGATAAACCAAACTAAACAAGACCACTTGTATAGGAAAGAACTGCAGATACTGGTTTAAATTGAAGATAGACACAAAAGTCTGGAGTAACTCAGTGGGACAGGCAGCATCTCTGGAGATGAAGGAATAAACAAGACCACGTGCAGGCTGATGTACAGTTTAAACTAGTATGGCCGGCATAGACACGGTGGGCTGAAGGGCCTGTTCCTGCCTGGTACCGTTCTAAGGTAGACACAAGATGCTGGAGTAACTCAGCGGGTGATGCAGCATCTCTGGAGAGAAGGAATGGGCGATGTTTCGGGTCAAGACCCTTCTTCAGAACGTTCTGTGTTCCAATCGACTCTATGCCGGGAGGCAAGGTGGAGAGATTAAGTCGTGTACTCACAGCTTTGCTGACTGCCATTCGCAGCGCGGCATTTCCTCCGTACTTAGCGACGATGGCCCTGGTCACTGGAACACAAGCCATCGGAATGACTTCAATTGGAACACCTTTCTTCCATTTCTCACCCAGGCTTTTGGAATCCTTCCTTAAAAAAAAAAGGAATTAAAGAAACAGGCACTTAATCGGACCGTGGTTCGGCACCATCTGCTGGCATTTGCCACAAGGATCAAACACAAGTTGCTACAAGTTGAGGTAGACACTCAGAGCCTATTTCCCAGGATGGAACTATTTGATATTTCCATTATGGGGGAAATAGATTAACAGTGTGAGGGGGACACAAAATGCTGGAGTAACTCAGCGGGTGAGGCAGCATCTCTGGAGAAAAGGAATGGGCGACGTCTCGGGTCGAGACCCTTCTTCAGATCCGACCCGAAACGTCGCCCATTCCTTTTCTCGAGATGCTGCCTCATCCGCTGAGTTTCTCCAGCACTTTGTGTCTAGCTTCGATTTAAACCGCCATCTGCAGTTCTTTCTTACACAAAGGTGTGAGGTGCAGAGCTTTAATTTAAAGTGAGAGGGCACCTTTTCATTTGTTTTTTTGTGTGTTTATTGATTTATCCATTTATCCACCTATTCATCTTACCATCTGCCTACCTATTTATCTATCTCTACATCTGAAACGTCACCCATTCCTTCTTTCCAGAGATGCTGCCTGTCCCGCTGCGTTACTCCAGCTTGTTGTGTAAATCAGCAGCTGCAGTTCTCTACATCTACCTACCCATATCTCTATTTGTTTGACTCACATGTAACACAGACGGTGGTGAGTGCCTGGAACGAGCTGCTGTGACTGAAGGATGAAGCAGATACAATAGAGGCAACTAAGAGATTTTTAGATAGGCACATGGTTGTTTAGATAGGCACATTCCACCGGGTGGCGCTGCAGTGTCTCGTCCTTTTCCTTCTGTTGTTTTTCAGAATGTACCAAATGTATGTTTTAATGTTCTTTAGCTTGTTTTATATGGGGGGTGGGGGGATGGGGAGAAACACTTTTAAATCTCTTACCTCGACGGAGATGCGATTTATTTTCCGTACCGTATCTCCGTCCGCACTGAGGCCTAACATCGTGGAGTCGGGGATCGACCTTGGGAGCTCCAACCGCGGAAGCCTGCGAACCTTAACATCGAGGAGCTCGCGGTCCCTGGTTAGGGACCGACTTTGGAAACTCCAAGCCGCAGGAGCATCGTCCGCCCTGACGCGGGAGCTTCGATAGCCGGCTGCGGGAGCTTCGATCGCCCCGACTGCGGATGTTTGACTCCCCCGACCACAGGGGGAATAAAGAGGGAAGAAGATTAGACTTTATTCCCTTCCATCATAGTGAGGAATGTGGGGAATCCGCTGTGGTGGATGTTTATGTTTCTATGTTTCTATTTCCATCTGCCTACCTATGGAAATCCTTTAAAACCGAGATGAGAAGAACTTTTTTCACACAGAGAGTGGTGAATCTCTGGAACTCTCTGCCACAGAGGGTAGTTGAGGCCAGTTCATTGTCTATATTTAAGAGTTAGATGTGGCCCTTGTGGCTAAGGGGATCAGGGGGTATGGAGAGAAGGCAGGTACGGGATACTGAGTTGGATGATCAGCCATGATCATATTGAATGGCGGTGCAGGCTCGAAGGGTCGAATGGCCTATTCCTGCACCTAATTTCTATGTTTCTATGTTTCTATGTCTTATGTTAAGTTTCATGTAGTTGTGTATCTTGTTGCTTTTTTTAGTATGGCTGTATGGAAATCGAGTTTCACTGTACCTTAATTGGTACATGTGACAATAAACAGACCTTGAAACCTTTGGATATGCAGGGAATACAATGCCATTTATTGTCATTTGAGCCTCAGTGAGGCTCAAACGAAATTCCGTTTCCACAGCCATACAAACAAAGACAATTTCTACAGACATACACACAATTTAATTCACACAAACATCCATCACAGTGAACCCACTGTGATGGAAGGCAAAGTCTTTTCTCTCCCCTGTTCTCCATTTCTCTCCCATGTCCAAGCCCCAGGCGGGCGATGATAAGTCCCACGGCCATTTTAGGCCGTGCCGGGCGATTTACGGCCCCGCTCCCGGTCTAAATGTCACAATGGGAGGATATGGATTATACACAGGCAGATTAGGGTAGGTCTTGGCATCATATTCGGCACAGACATGGGCCGAAGGGCCTGTTTCCGTGCTATACTGTTCTATGTTCTATGATTTGCAGCAGTTTGTTGGAGTCAATGAAAGGAGGCCAGTCTTGATCATCGAATCCCAGAATTGTACTAACGGGCCCTCTCAGCCACCTCATCCATGCTGGCCATGATGCCTATTGATGTTCGTTCTATTGTACTGTTCTATTTTACCAGTGGGCATAGCGCACAGGCCAGTACAGAACAGACAGGCCCGTCTGCCCACATCTTTTCCGAACAAGATGCCAGGATCAACTAATATCCTCTGCCTGCACATGGTCTATATCTCACAAATCCCTGCATATCAATGTGCTCATCTAAAAACCTCTTGATCTTTTCTGCTTCCACCACTACCTCCAGGCAGCACATTCCAGGCACAGCACCCTTGGTGTAAAAAATAAACTTGCCCCGTACAACTCGTTTAACCTTTGCCCCTCTCATCTTAAAGCTGTCCCCTTTAGTATTCCATCCTGAGACAAAAAGTTCTGACTGTCTACCCTCTCATAATTTTATATACTTCCATCAGGTCTCCCTGAGAAAACAGTCTGTCCTATAAATATGTCCCAGTAACCAATACCCTATCATCTCATCCATATATCGTTCGAGTGTACGTCCTTTGCACACTTTCCAATGCATCCATATCCTTCCTGTAATGTGGCGACCAGATTTTAAGATATAAAATTGCATTATGTCTGCCATAGCTTTAAGGTTAGAGGCACAAAGTTAAAGGGAGACGCTCAGGGCAATTTGCTTTTATTACCCAGAGGGTGGTGGACGTCTAAGTTTCTGCCAGGAATGGTTGTGGAATCAGAATCAGTGGCATTTAAGGAATGTTTGGGCACATGGATATGCAGTGAATGGACAGGTATGAATCACATGCAGACAGTGGAGATTAATATAACCTGGCATCATGTTTGGCACCGCCATTGTTAGACTAGTCTTTAGACTTAAGAGATGCAACGTGGAAACAGGCCCTTTGACCCATCACATCCGTGCCAACCAGTGTGATCACCCCGTATACTAATACTATCCTACACATTCGGGACTATTTACAATTTTACCGAAGCCAATTAACCTACAAACCTATGCATTTTTGGAGTGTGGGAGGAAACCAGAGAAAACCCATATGTTCATAGGGAGATCATACAAACGGCGTATAGACAACACCCGTAGTCCAGATCGAACCCGGGTCTCTGGCGCTATAAGACAGCAACTCTACTGCTGCGCCACTGTGCTGCCACCTAATGTTCTGTACATGCAGACTTGGCTGCCACCCTGAATATAACAGTCTGCAGTGTTTTGGGGCTCCTAAGAGCAGGTGCATTACCTCTACCCGGGCTGCTGAGCTGTAGGTGAATGCTCGCTCCAGCCCAGAGTGAACCCAGTATGGCTTCCTTCAGCAAGAACTTCACGCAACACTGACTCCCATTCAGGTGAATGCCACAAGCCGCATTAGGAAGATGGATGTGGAAATGCATTTCAGCGTGAGATTCAGTTTAGTTTAGAGATACAGCGCGGAAACAGCCCATTCGGCCCACCGAGTCCGCACCGACCAGCGATCCCCACACACTAACACTATCCAACACACACTAGGCACAATTTTACATTTATACCAAGCCAATTAACTTACAAACCTGCACGTCTTTGGAGTGTGGGAGGAAACTGATGATCTCAGAGAAAACCCACGCTGGTCACGGGGAGAACGTACAAACTCCGTACAGACAGCACCCGTCGTCAGGATCAAACCCGGGTCTCTGGCGCTGTGCGGCAGCAACTCTACAGCTGCACCATCGTGCTGCCCTGGGATGCTGTGGGAGTTCTTCAGCTGATCCCGGCAAGTACTTCAAACCTCTGAACGACGCAGCACTTTTTCCTTAAGGAATGACCAGCATTATTTGGGAGAGGCCTTACCTATAGTCAGCAATGACAATAAACGTCTTTGCACAGGCGGCAATAATCTTCTCTTGAGTCAAGCAGCCTCTGTTGGAAAAGCAGACACTAATTTTACACCCAAACGCTCAGGATACTGAGTGCGTTATCAGCAGAAAGCTCTTGGAGTGATGGATGAGGAAGGTCATTTAATTTCGAGGTTAAACACAAAATGCTGGAGTAACTCAGCGGGTCAGACAGCATCGCTGGAGAAAAGGAATAGGTGAGGTTTCGGTTCGGGACCCTTCTTCAGACTGAAAGATAGTCATCTGTTCTGCCATTCGATCACTTCTGATCTATTTATCCCTCGCAACCCCATTTTCATGTCTTCTCCCGTAACCTTTTACCCCCTTACTAATCAAGATCTCATCAATCTCTACTTTAAAAATACCCAATGTCTTGGCCTGTGGCAATGACTTCCACAGATTCATCACCCTCTGGCTAAAGAAATCCCTACTCACCTCCTTTCTAAAGGTACGTCCCCTTATTCTGAGGCTATCACCTCTGGTCCTGGACTCTCCCATTACTGGAAGCATCCTCTCCACATCCACTCTATCAAAGCCTTTCAATGAGATCCCCCCATCCTTCTAAATGCCAGCGAGTACTGGATCATTTATGAATTATGTTCACCACTAATGTCTTGTTTTTGCCTTTCATGTCTTTTTCCTTCTCACGGTATTGTATAATTTATGTATAATTCATATGTAATTTGTGCATAATTTATGTATAATGCACACATATGTCATGCATAATTTACATCTTGTGTCTTGTCTGAGTCTATGTGCATATGATACGGCTGCAAGCAAGATTTTCACTGTACCTGCACCACTTGTGAACATGATAAAAATGTCGACTTGATGGCCTGAACCAATATAATTATTGCTGCCTGATCTGCTGAGTATTCTATCTTTGGATTTCAATTTACCCGTATCTGCAGTGATAGGAGCAGAATTAGGCCATTTAGCACATCAAGTCAAGTCTACTATATAACCATATAACAATTACAGCACGGAAACAGGCCATCTCGACCCTTCTAGTCCGTGCCGAACACATATTCTCCCCTAGTCCCATATACCTGCGCTCAGACCATAACCTTCCATTCCCTTCCCGTCCATATAACTATCCAATTTATTTTTAAATGATAAAAACGAACCTGCCTCCACCACCTTCACTGGAAGCTCATTCCACACAGCCACCACTCTCTGAGTAAAGAGGTTCCCCCTCATGTTACCCCTAAATTTCAGTCCCTTAATTCTCAAGTCATGTCCCCTTGTTTGAATCTTCCCTACTCTCAGTGGGAAAAGCTTTTCCACGTCAACTCTGTCTATCCCTCTCATCATTTTAAAAACCTCTATCAAGTCCCCCCTTAACCTTCTGCGCTCCAAAGAATAAAGCCCTAACTTGTTCAACCTTTCTCTGTAACTTAGTTGCTGAAACCCAGGCAACATTCTAGTAAATCTCCTCTGTACTCTCTCTATTTTGTTGACATCCTTCCTGTAATTAGGCGACCAAAATTGTACACCATACTCCAGAATTGGCCTCACCAATGCCTTGTACAATTTTAACTTTACATCCCAACTTCTATACTCTGCCATTCAATCATGGTTGATCTATCCTTTGACACCTATATCAATCAAAAATCTATCTATCTCTGCCTTAAAAATATTCAATGGCTTGGCCATTAAATATACGTTCTCCCTGTGACCTGCGTGAGTTTTCTCCGAGATCTTTGATTTCCTCCCACACTCCAAAGACGTGCAGGTTTGTAGGTTACTTGGCTTGGTGGATGTGGAAATTGTCCCTAGTGTGTGTTAATATGCAGGGATTGCTGGTCGGCGTGGACCTGGTAGGCCGAAGGGCCTGTTTCTGCGCTGTACCTCCAAACTAAACTAAGCCTCCACAGCCTTCTGTGGCAAAGAATTCCACAGATTCACCACCCTCTGACCAAAGTAATTACTCCTCGTCTCCTTCCTAAAGGAACGTCCTTTAATTCTGAGGCGCAACCGCGCGGGTCAGGGAACTACTCCAGCAAAGGGAGAAGAAGGGTCCCGATCCAAAACGTCAACAATCCATATTCTCCAGAGATGCTGTCAGACTTGCTGAGTTACTCCACATAAATAATACACCAAATATAAATAATCTTCCCAATATTGTCATAGAGTCCTGCTGTTACTATTGCTTTAAGATGGGGTACACGCTGATAAGATAAGCTTGGTATAAAGTACTGTGCAAGGACTGGGTAGATTCAGGTAGATAAGGTGGTCATTGGCCTTCATCAGTCAGAGTATTGAGTATAGAAGTCGGGAAGTCATTTTATAGTTGTATAAGACGTTGGTGAGACTGCATTTATAGCATTGTGTTCAGTTCTGGGTACCATGTTATAGGAAAGATGTTGTCAAGCTGAAAAGGGTCCAGAGAAGATTTACAAGGACGTTGCCAGGACTAGAGGGTCTGAGCTATAGGGAGAGGTTGAGGAGCCTGGGACTCTATTCCCTGGAGGATGAGGGGTGATCTTATAGAGGTGTATAAAATCATGAAAAGAATAGATCGAGTAGATACACAGAGTCTCTTGCCCAGAGTGGGTGAATCGAGGACCAGAAGACATAGATTTAAGGTGAGGGGAAAAGATTTAATAGGAATCTGAGGAAGAGTGAGTGTATGGAACAAGCTGCCAGAGGAGGTAGTTGAGGCAGGGACTATCCCAATGTTTAAGAAGCAGTTAGAGAGATACATGGATAGGACAAGTTTGGAGGGATATGGACCAAAATGCAGGCAGGCGGGGCTAGTGTAGCTGGGACATGTTGGCCATTGTGGGCAAGTTGGGCTGAAGGGCCTGTTTCCACGCTGTATCACTCTATGACTCCACTTAACTCAAGCACTTTGTGGTTTGTTAACACCCTTGTGAAAACACAAGAGTTTTTTTCCATAAAGTGGACAACTCAAGAAATGGTATTAATGTTGTCAAGTAACACTTACCCTCCACCTTTGATGAGGTTGAGGTTACAGTCCACCTCGTCTGCACCATCAATGGCGACATCAAGCTGTGAGTGTAGTTGGATAAGAGAGGAAAAATAACTTGTTCAGTAAACACACCCTCTCCATTGTACATTATTGTTTTTTTAGTTTAGTTTAGAGATACAGCGCGTAAACAGGCCCTTCGGCCCACTGTGCTGACCAGCGATCCTTGCGCACTAACACTATCCTGCACACACAAGGGACAATTTATAAATTTTAACCAAAACCAATTAACCTACAAACCTGTACGTCGTTGGAGTGTGGGAAGAAACTGGATCTCCTGGAGAAAACTCACGCAGGTCACGGGGAGAACGTACAACCTCCTTACAGAGAGCCCCCGTAGTCAGGATAGAACCCGGGTGTCTGCTGCTGCCACCGTGTCATGATACTTACACTACTAAACTAGTCATTCTATTTTGGGCTACAGTTTCACAAGTCCTGTTGGCCATATCTTGGGGGGGGAAGACAGAATGCAGCGACTAATAGAATTGCTACCTCAGAGCTCCAGTGATCCAGGTTCAATCCTAATCGTGAATTCACATGACAGTCCCACCATCCCGGGAATTGACATCATGAAACTACGCTGCACTCTCTCAATAGCAAGAATGTCCTTCCTCAAATTAGGAGACCAAAACTGCACACAATACCCCAGGTATGGTCTCACCAGGGCCCTGTTCAACAACTCCTCTTGTTATGAAGGCCAACATGCCATTAGCTTTCTTCACTGCCTGTCGTACCTGACGTTCTTTTCGGAAGGAGATGAGGAGAAATGTGTTTAGTCAGAGGGTGGTGGATCTGTGGAATTCTTTGCCACAGAAGGCTGTGGAGGCCGTTAAGGCAGAGATAGATAGTTTTGATTAGTACAGGTGATGGGGGTTATGGGGAGAAGGCAGGAGAATGGGGTTAGGAGGGAGAGATAGATCAGCCATGATTGAATCGCGGAGTAGGCGTGATGGGCCAAATGGCATAATTCTATGCCTATCACTTATGACCTTATATACATGCTATTGATGGCCCAATCTTGGCAACAGATGTAGAAATAAAGAATGAGTTTGTGCGTGAGAGAGCAACACAGCCCATGGCCGCTTCCACCAACGCCCAACTACTTGGCTGAACGCACCCTTTGTTTTGATACTCCAGGCCAACAAGGCCTCACCACCCATCCTCTAGAGCAAGCGACGTAACAAGATCATTTACCTCAGGGTGTCTGTCCAGGTCACTGAGATGTAGATTGTGCTGGAGGATCAGTTGGCGAGCCTGCAGGGGGAATGAGAGGTAGATGTCCATTGAGTTGCAACCACTCAGTTCAGTTTAGTTTATCGTCACGTGTACCGAGGTACAGTGAAAAGCTTTTGTTGCGTGCTATCCAGTCAGCGGAAAGACAATACATGATTAGAATTGAGCCATTTACAGTGTACAGATACATGATAAGGGAAAAACGTTTAATGCAAGGCAAAGCCAGCAAACTCGGGTCAAGGATAATTCGAGGGTCACCAAAAAATTAGATAGTGGTTCAGCACTGCTCTCTGGCGTGGTAGGATGATTCAGTTGCCTGATAACAGCTGGGAAGAAACTGTCCCTGAATCTGAAGGTGTGCATTTTCACACTTCTATATCTTTTGCCCGATAGGACAGAAGAGGTTGTGGTCAGGGTGCGACTCATCCTTGATTATGCTGCTGAGCTCGCTGAGGCAGCGTGAGGTGTCAATGGAGTAAATGGAAGGGAGGTTGGTTTGTGTGATGGTCTGAGCTGCGTCTACAATTCGCTGCAATTTCTTGCGGTCATGGATGGAGCTTCATATGCTTACATTGTAAACACAGCTCCCATTGTTTATACATGGTGTAGATGACTAGTGCATGTGCCTTTAACATAGTGACCTCACCACTACTAACCACTCCCCTTGTTAGATGTATAATTGCAATCTCCCCACCCATAGCTCTCTCTCTCTAGCTCCGGTGACAGACCACGTACAGCTAGAACAGCAATGCTTGTGAACTATCAATAAACAATTAGTAAAGACACGATGTGTTGGTGAGACTTCTTTACATGGTGTCAGAAGTGGGATTGTAGTGACTAGTGCATGTGCATTTAATGGTGAGAAAGTGTCTGCTGCTCACTCCCGCCTGCATGCCTATGGGGGAGCTTTAAGATGTTCAGCCGACGTCAGAACCCTAGCGAGTCGGTCAACAACTATATCGCTGCGTTGAGACACATGGCCAGGCGTTGTCGCCTGGAAGCTCTGACCCCCGACCAAGTGACCCGGGACATCCTAGTCTACGGCCTCCGTGATGCTAAGCTAAGAGCAGAACTTCTGCGCAAGCCTGATCTGTGTCTGGAAGAGGCTCTGCACGCCTCCCGCATGGCTGAGGCTGTCGCCTCCACTCTGCCGCCTGATGACCATGACATTAACTTTGCCACTGCCACTGGCCCGCGGCGGGACGTTGCCCCGCAGCGGCAACAGGGTTCTCCTGCGCCCAGGTCCGGCGGAACTCGACGTTGCCCCAACTGCAACTTTGCCTCACACCAGTTTAATGTGTGCCCTGCCTTGGGAAAAACCTGTAACTTTTGCAGAAAGCTAAATCATTTCTCTGCAGCCTGCCGCGCCCGAGTTGTAGAACCTGTGATCAACCCGCCGCACCGCGTCTCCTTCGCCATGAAGGACAAGGTGAAGTCTGCGTTACTGAACATGGTCTCCATGGGCATCCTGAAAGAGGTGAGCGAGCCCACCCGGTGGGTCTCCACCATGGTGGTGGCTGCGAAGAAGGACAAATCTGAAATTCGCATTTGCATCAACCCCAAGGACCTGAACCTGGCCATCAAGCGCCCGCACTACCCGATGCGTACAGTAGAGGACGTCGCCGCGCAGGTTGGCCCGGCCACTGTTTTTTCGGTCCTCTATGCCAAGAGCTCTTTCTGGCAAATACCGTTAGACGAGCGATCCTCCTACCTAACAACCTTCAGCACGCCTTTCGGAAGGTTTCGATTTTTACGCATGCCATTCGGGATTAACTCTGCCAGTGAGGTGTTCCAGCGGACCATGGAGCAGTTGTTCGCCGGTCTGCCGTGTGCCATCATCGTTGACGACATTCTGGTCTACGGCAAGGACGTGGCCGAGCACGACCTCCACCTCCGTCAAGTCCTAGATCGGGCCCGGGAAATCAACCTGAAACTCAACCCGAAGAAGTGCCGCTTCCGCGTTCAAGAGGTCACCTACGTGGGCCACGTCTTCACTGCCTCGGGGCTTGTTTCTAAGAGGAAGGATGTAGATGACTAGTGCATGTGCCTTTAACATAGTGACCTCACCACTACTAACCACTCCCCTTGTTAGATGTATAATTGCAACCTCCCCACCCATAGCTCTCTCTCTCTAGCTCCGGTGACAGACCACGTACAGCTAGAACAGCAATGCTTGTGAACTATCAATAAACAATTAGTAAAGACACGATGTGTTGGTGAGACTTCTTTACACATGGGCACTGGGCAATCACAGGATTTGCAGTCAAAATGCTGGAGATCTGGTGTTTAAAACTTATTTTCGGTCAGTCGTCTAGAATAAATACTTAAGTATTTGTACTTAGTGAAGGGAAAAAAAAGTTTCATCTCACCTGGAAGGAGGAAGGTACACACACAACTTTCAGATTCTCAGCTTGAACCCGCTTAGCTGCAGAAGACAGAAACACGTGGTTTTAAAAGGGCAAAAAGCAAATCTGGTCATAGCCCAAGTAATCATTTTTATGGAGCAGAAATAAAGAACTGCAGATGCTGGTTAATATACAAAAGGACATAAAGTGCTAGAGTAACTCAGCAGGTCAGGTGCATCTCTGGGTAACGTTTGAGCATCTCTGGAGCGTTTGACAGCACTGGGCCTGTATTAACTGGAGTTTAAAAGAATGAGGGGATCTCAGATTATCGGGAATGCAACTATTGCATTATAGGACCCACTATCTGCACTAGATATCTCCAAACAAATACTGATTGCAGCTCTGTGAAGCCAGCCCCAACTCTCCCACAGTTAGAGAATCATCATCAATGATACACAGCTTACTCAAGTGGGTTTTTGTTTGTTTCTGCTTGCCCAACAATCAGATCAATATTTGCGATCAAGCTTCACGGCCAAGAGGTTTGTAAACACAGCAGATAAAAACCCAATGCTCCACGAGGCATGGCCCACTGTGCTGAATTGCTGGTCCCAATGATGGCGGTGAGAAGGTAATAGCATTCCCTGGGTCAAGCCAGAAAGTTGGGAATGGCGGTGAAGGACCCCAACGGCCATGGGTGGCCAGGCCACATCCTGCAACGTCGCCAAGACAACAGGCCTTCGTGGTCAGGTTAAAAACTCTACTCCTCCAACATTTTAGTCCCACCATAATTTGCCCGATGTTGGGGGAATCCAGAACCTGGAGTCACAGTTTAAGAATAAGGGGTACGCATTTAGAACTGAGATGAGGAAAAACGTTTTCACCCAGAGAGTTGTGAATCTGTGGAATTCTCTGCCACAGAAGGCAGTGGAGGCCGATTCACTGGATGTGTTCAAATGAGAGTTAGATTTGGGGTACTGATTGTCTATTGATCATCCATGATCACAGTGAATGGCGGTGCTTGCACGAAGGGCTGAATGACCTACTCCTGCACCTATTTTCTGTGTTTCTATGTTTCTGTGTCAGTGTGGTAATGGGAAGGAGAGTCAAAGTGTTTGGCAACCGGGATTTTGCGTAGGCCAAGGCAGATTGAGCAAAGGTGTTCAGCAAGACAATCAACCAGTCTGCGCTTGTTTAAATCGACAACATGTTGGATTTAAACAAAATATTTCCATATCACGATCCTTGATTTATAGTTCAGCCGGACAAATACACCGCGTGTGGTGGTAGGAAATTTGAGGAAGAGGATAGTCGCACACATTAGACCATTGACTTTATTAATTGTACATCATAAACAAAAACCGTACATGCCACCCACCTAATCTCTCCACTGCGTAGACTACTGTCGATCCACTCCCGATACCCAAAGCTTGGTTATTCTAAGGGATAACACAATATGCTGGGTCATTATTATTCTTGTTAAAATGATATTGCATTTACAATACAATACAATAATACTTTATTAGCCAAGTATGTTTTGCAACATACATGGAATTTCATTTGCCAAGTCAGTCAAACAAATAAAATGCAACAAAACGCACAAAATACATTTAACATAAACATCCACCACAGTGACTCCTCCACATTCCTCACTATGATGGAGGGCGAAAAAAAGTTCAATCTCGTCCCTTCTTTGTTCTCCCACGGTCGGGGGCCTCAAGCCTTCCGTTGATGGGACAATCCTGACTCCCGTAGCCGGCGGCAGGCCTACTTGTTGGGGCGATCAAGCTCACCCAGGGTCGGGGCTGGTTAAACCTTCTGCGTCATTGGAGCTTCCGACATCCACGGCCCCTCCTGAGACTGCAGGCTCTCCGTTGTCAAAGTCATTGACAGTGCTTGTACACGACATTTCCCTTCTTAAACAGTGACTATGTATCAAATAAACTACAGGTCTAAGGAACAGAATAACACACGCTAAGCTAAGCTAAGTCTCCCTTTGTACCTGTTCACAGGTAAGGACACTTATTCAGGACAAGTTTCTCTGGCCCTTCCTCCTTTTGGTGTTTGTTTGTATGTGTAACATTTATGTTTTAGTGTTAATTAGCTTGTTTATGTGGGGAGTGGGGGGAGGTGGGAGTTGGGGGAAACTTTTTCTTAATCTCTTAGTTTGACGGAGATGCGATTTTATTCCGTGTCGTAACTCCGTCCGCACTGTGGCCTAACATCGTGGAGTTGGCGCCCTTTGCTGGAGTCCGACTTCGAGAGCTCTACAGCGGGTGCCTACAGGACAACATCATTGAGCTCGCGATCCCTTTGCCAGGGATTGACCACTGAGCTCTACCGCGGGTACCTGCGGACTTAAACATCGCGGAGCCCGCAGTCCCTGATCACAGACCGACTTTGGGAACTCCAAGCCGCGGCGGGAGTTTCGATCGCCCTGATGTGGGCACTTCAACCGCCAGTGGCGGGAGTCTAGATCACCCCGACTGAGGATAGTTCGACTGCCGTGACCGCGGGAGAATAAAGAGGAAGAAGATTAGAATTTTTTCCCTTCCATCACAGTGAGGAATGTGGGGAATCCGCTGTGGTGGATGTTTATGTTAAGTTCTATGTAGTTGTGTGTGTTGTTGCTTTTTTTTAGCATGGCTGTATGGTAATTTGAATTTCACTGTACCTTAATTGGTACATGCGACAATAAACTGACCTTGAACATATTTCTCCCAGCTAAATAGTCCCGATCTGAAGCTTTGACAGTCTTGAAATAGGGGAGTGGCATTTTAGGATTGTGTCGAGGGAAATCTTATTAACTTATTTGAGGATGGCACATTTTCTACCTTACAGCACCAGAGACCCGGGTTCGATCCTAACTATGTGCTGTCTGTACAATTGTACATTCACACGGTGAATGAGTGGGTTTTCTCCTGGTGCTCTGGTTTCCTCCCACATTCCAAAGACATGCAGGACTGTAGGTTAATTGGCTTCTGTAAATTGTTCATAGTGTGTAGGATAGAACTGGTGTACGGATGATCGCTGATTGGCACAGATTTAGTGAGCCAAAGACTGTGACTCCAAAACTGAAACTACGCTCCAGCAGTGGTGCAGCAGCTAGAGCTGCTGCCTAACATTGCCCGAGATCTGGGTTCGATTCTGACCTTGGATGCTATCTGTGTGGCTATCTGTGTGGACAAAATCCCTGTGGTCACGTGAGATTCCTCCGGCAGCTCTGGTTTCATCCCACATCCCAGAGACATTGTTCCTCTGTAGGTTAAGTGACCTCTGTAAATTCTCCTTAGTATGTAGGGAAAGTGGGATAACATAGAACTAATGTGAGCGGTTGGTCACAGGTCAGCATGGACTCGGTGGGGTGATGGACCTGTTCCCATACTATATCTCTAAACTGCTCACAAAAGATGGCAAAGCTTTGGAATTCTCTCTTTCAGATGGCTGCAGATGCTCAGTCACTGAATGTATTCAACAATTGAAATGTGAACATTGAATCCTGATTTTATTACCGTCATAGAGTGTGGAAACAGGCCCTTCAGCACAATTTGCCCACGCCGGCCATGGGCGGAAATCCTTGGGGGGACGGGGGGGGGGATCCCTCCCATGTTTTGAGGGGTGGGGGACAATCCCCCCAACGTTGTGCAAACCGGATTTTGAAATACGGTGAAAAAAAAATCTACTAATATCTCTGCTTTCTGCGAGAGAGTTGGGGTGTCACCGTTAGGCGCTTGTTAAATGTCTCTATTAACATCGCATCAACACCCACATTGTGTGTCCCCCCCATGTTCTGATCGCAATTTACGCCCCTGACGCTAACCAACATGTCCTCACCTGCCTGCATTTGGCCCATATCCCTCTAAACCTATCCTATCCTGTACACTCGATTGTAATCATGTATTATCTTTCCGCTTGCTGTTAGCACGCAACAAAAGCTTTTCACTGTACCTCGTTACACGTGACAATAAACTAAACCTATCCGATCCATGGACTTGTCCAAATGTTTTTTAAACATTGTGATAGTCCCTGTTGCATCTCTAACCTAAACCAAACACTGAATGGAAGTAGAGAGGTGGTGCTGGGAGCAGTGCTTGGATAACTCTGAGAACTGCACTGTGCCATCAGGATGTTCATAAGTTTATAAGTTCGAGGAGCAGAATTAGGCCATTCGGCCCATCAAGTCTACTCTGCCATTCAATCATGGCTGATCTATCTTTCCCTCCTAATCCCATTCTCCTGCCTTCTCACCATAACCCCTGACAACTGTACTAATCAAGAATCTATCTCTGCCTTAAAATTATCCATTGATGGTCTCCACAGCCTTCAGCAGCAATGCATTCCACAGATTCACCACTTCTGACTGAAGAAATTCCTCCTCATCTCCTTCCTAATGGAACGTCCTTTAATTCTGAGGCTATGGCCTCTGGTCCTAGACTCTCCCACTAGTGGAAACATTCTCTTCACATCCACTCTCTCCAGATGTGGAGTATTGGGCCTAGGTGAATTTAAGTATTGGGGCAAGGAAGTCTTGCGAACCACATTGTGAACAAACTTTTCACATTTCTGCTTAGTGTTATTCTGAGAGTCTCAGGGGTATCAAACAGATGAATAGCAAAGCTAGACACAAAATGCTGGAGGAACTCAACGGGACATGCAGCATCTCTGGAGAGAAGGAATGGGTGACATTTTGGGTTGAGGCACACCCACACCCATGATCATGGTCACACACACACCAACTATCCGGCAGCGGGAGGCGGCTGATCGGGAGGTCCGGGCCGCTGAGGAGGAGGATGCTCACCGTCGGGGTTCGGCGTCGGCGTTCCACCAGCCCGGCGTGAGGGCCTGAACATCGGGCCAACCGGGGCGGCGACTGCGGGTGCTCGGAAGGCCCCGACCACGGATGAACACGGAGGGGAGGCTGGCTGGACTATGGTGCCATCCTCACCTTGGTGCCATTTATGTTATGTTGTGTCGTGGACTTTCTGTGTTTGTGCTTTTTAAAAAAAATTCAATTTCAATTTTATTTTTAATATGTTTTATTATTTATTTATTTTTAAATTATTTTTTTTATGATACTGCCTGTAAGGGAAATTCATTTCGTTGTCTCAAATTGAGACAATGACAATAAATTTGAATACAATACAATACTATGGATACGAAAGAAAAAGACACAAAGTGCTGGAGTAACTCAGCGGCTCAGGCAGCATCTCTGAAGAACATGGATCGTGATGGCTCAGGTCGGGAGCTTGGTTTTCAGACTGATAAAATGCCTTAAAAGCTCAGACACTTCAAAACACAAACACTCATCAGTCTGAAGAAAAGTCCATCACCTACCATGTGACAAGAGATGCTACCTGACTCGCTAAGTTACTCCAGTATGTGTTTTTTTTTTTGTAAATGAGCAGCTCCTTGTTTCTATGCATAAGAAAGATTTTGCGGAATATGAGACAAATGCGAGGAAATGGGACTAGTTTAGATGGGGCATCTTAGTTGGCATGGATGTGTCGGACTGAAGGACCTGTTTCCACAACATATGACTATATCTACTCCACCATATCCAATCCTACTGGCAACCCCCCTCTCTATCAAAGCCCCATTTCCTCCCTAATAATATAACTCTTCCCACCTGTGAAGTATTCTCCCTTCCATTGACTTCATCTGCACCACGCTGCCTCGGCAAGGCCACCAGCATAATCAAGGACAAGTCTCACTCCCACTTCTCCCCTCCCTCATCAGGCAAAAGGTAACTGCGACGACATACAATTCCACATTCAGGGACAGTTTCTTCAGTTCAGTTTAGTTTATTGTCAAGTGTGCCGGGGTGCAGTGAAAAGCTTTTCTTGTGTGCGAACCAACCAGCGGAAAGACAATATAGGATTACAATCGAGCCATCCAGTGTACAAATATATAAATAGGGAATAACGTTTAGTGCAAGGTAAAGCCAGTGAACTCTGATGGGAGAGGGGAGAAAAGGGAGTGGCCAAGGTGCGACTGGTCTTTGATTATGTTCAAGTCAAGTCGTCACATTTATTTATATAGCACATTTAAAAAACAACTCTCGTTGGCCAAAGTGCTTTATATTTGTTATAAGAATAGTATAAACAAACAAACTACATACATACATATATACATATAGCCCTTGCTCAGCGGACGTCAGGAGAGGCTTGGGAGTATAGATAAGTTTTTAGTCTTGACTTAAAGGAGTCGATGGAGGGGGCAGTTCTGATGGGAAGGGGGATGCTGTTCCACAGTCTAGGAGCTGCAACCGCAAAGGCGCTGTCGCCCCTAAGCTTATGCCTAGACCGCGGGATATTCAGCAGCCTCAAGTTGGCTGATCTGAGGGACCTGGAGGTGGAGTGGTGGGTGAGAAGACTATTAATGTAGGATGGGGCAACCCCATGTTGCTGGTCTTGCTGAGGCAGCGTGAGGTATAAATGGAGTCAATGGAAGGGAGTTGGGTTTTTTTGTGGTGTTCTGGGCAGCATCCACAATTTGCTGCAATTTCTTGCGGCCTTGGATGGAGCTGTTTCCAAACCAAGCTGCGATGCTGCTTTTCAGGTTTTATCCGGCAACTGAATCATCCTTTCACCAACTAGAGCGCATTCCTGAGCTACTTCAATCTACCTCAATGGAGATCCTTGGACAATCTTTAATCATATTTTACCTTGCATGCATCCTAAAGGACTCATCTCATCCCACACATTATTTGTTTGCCCTGCTGCCCTCAGGAAAGCGTTACAGGTCCATCAAATCACACACCACAAGATTAACGTTTAAGAAGGAACTGCAGATGCTGGAAATCAAAGGTAGACAAAAATGCTGGAGAAACTCAGCGGGTGAGGCAGCATCTATGGAGCGAAGGAAATAGGCGACGTTTCGGGTCGATACCAAGCAGATCTCGACCCAAAACGTTGCCTATTTCCTTCGCTCCATAGATGCTGCCTCACCCGCTGAGTTTCTCCAGCACTTTTGTCTACCCACAAGATTATCAAACAGTTTCTACCCCAAGGCCATTACCATTCTGAACTCTGCACTGAATACACACCCCCCCATAGCCAATATTTTGTACTGGTATAACACTATACTGTGAAATATTCCACATTCTGACTTGAGTTGATATTTTTCTTGCCGTTGTTGCTGTTTTCATTATCGTTATTTATTTATCTGATACGTTGGAGCTCCGCTCGGGCAGTGGGCCTGAAATTTTGTTGCATGTATTTACAATGACAATAAAGTGTATTATTATTATTATTATTATTATTATTATTGTTAAACGTTATTCCCTTTATCATGTACCTGTACACTGCGGACATTGCATTGTAATCATGCAAAACCTTTTTCACTGACGGGATAGCACGCAACAAAAAAAGCTTTTCATCTTGCCTATAATAAACATGACACTAATAAACTAAACACTTCCAAAATACTCCTGCCTTTCCGAATCTGCTCTCCTCTCTCTAAAACTGCCTCATAACCCCCCACCCCCATTTCCTATGGCAACTCTCTGCATGCTGTTCCAGAAGAGGGTCCATTGTACTCGTGTATGGAATGATTTTACTGGAGAGCAGGCAGAACAAACTTTGCACCATATCTCTGTACATGTGACAATTGTAAACTAAACTAAACAACCCCTTCCCCATCTACACCATTAACATTCCTCCCCATGAATATAGAAACAAAGAACTGCAGATGCTGGTTACTACACAAAAGGACACAAAGTGCTTGAGTAACTCAAGAGTGAAAAGGCAAGAGTCTAATTAATTAATCTCATAAGTCCCAGGTAGAACTATGAAATTCTTACTTGCAGCAGCACAACAGAATATGTAAACATAGTACACTGTGGACAATATAATAAACAAGAAAGTGTGTGTATGTATATATATATACATATATGTATATATATATACATGTGGGTAGACACAAAATGCTGGAGTAACTCAGCGGGTGAGGCAGCTTGGAGAGAAGGAATGGGCGTCATTCCGGGTCGAGACCCTTCTTCAGACTCACACACGTGTGTGTGTGTCAACACATATGTGTGTGTGTGTATGTGCGTGTCTATATATCGTCAAGTCAAGTTTATTTGTCACATACACATACGAGATGTGCAGTGAAATGAAAGTGGCAATGCTTGCGGATTTTTGTGCAAAAAGACAAACAACCAAACAAACTATAAACACAATCATAACACACATATACCTTTACATAATAAATAATGGAAGGAAAAACGTTCAGTAGAGTTAGTCCCTGGTGAGATAGGCGTTTGCAGTCCGAATGGCCTCTGGGAAGAAACTCCTTCTCAACCTCTCTGTTCTCACCGCATGGCAACGGAGCCGTTTGTCTGACCGTAGCAGCTGGAACAGTCCGTTGCAGGGGTGGAAGGGGTCTCTCATGATATTGTTGGCTCTGGAGTTGCACCTCCTGATGTATAGTTCCTGCAGGGGGGCGTGAAGTTCCCATAGTGCGTTCAGCCGAACGCACTACTCTCTGCAGAGCCTTCTTGGCCTTGGCAGAGCAATTCCCAAACCAGATGGTAATGTTCCCGGACAAGATGCTTTCCACCGCCGCTGCGTAGAAGCACTGGAGGATCCTCGGAGACACTCTGTATATGTGTATATGTATATGTGTATATATTACACACTGAACCTTTTGTCTTGTTTATTATATTGTTTATATATATATATACACACATAGATATAGACATATATACAATAAGCTAACAAACAATAGTGCAAAGAGACAAAACCATTGCCCCCAATGTAGTTCAGAGCTATGTGGCTCTGCAGGTCAGGCAGCATTTCTGGGGAACTCCATGGTCTTGTCTCAAAACATCGTCTATCCATGTTCGCCAGAGATGCTGACTGATCTGCTGAGTTATTCCAATACTGTGTGTCCATTTGTGTATTAAACAGCATCTGCGTTTCTTTATTTTTTACATTTTGATTGCTCCACTGCAAATTCTCCTCAAAGTATGCCAACTTTGCAGAGGTTCTCCTCTCTGAAGGGAGTTCTGTGAGTCCCTCTTTCGTTGCTCACAGGCTGAAGATGAGTCTTGACCTGAAATGTCACCTATCCATGTTCTCCAGAGATGCTGCCTGCTGTGTTGCCCCAGCAGGTTGTGTCCTGTTTTGCCCCCACAAATACTCCACTCCACCAATAACCTCTCCCCCTCTTCACCATAACCCCACTGAGTGAGTGAATCACCCCTTCCATTGCCCTCTCTTTATAAACCTCTTCCCAAATTCATCACCACACAACTCCTCCATCCCACTCCATGCAATGTCCCCCTCCCCTTCTCCTCTCCCCCTCTTCTTCTCCCCTCCTCTTGTCCGCTCCTCTCCCTCCCTGTAGCCCACCAGTTCTCTTGCAGCAGCAGAGGCAGCCTGCAGCTCACCTGCACATGGTTATCCACGGCCATGTAGCCAGCCTTCCGCTTCGCCTCCTCCTCCATGCCTGCGCTGAACTTCCTGCTGCTGACTGTCAACCTGTGCAGCTCCGCGCCTCCCCCCAGCCTCTGCGCCAAGGTTAGGAGCCGGAGCAGCCCCTGCAACATCGCCACTCCTCTCCTTCCCTCCCTCCCTCCTCGCAGGCGTTCACTCTCCCACACTTTACCCTGGGAAATGTAGTCTCTCTCTATTGCACACTACAACTCCCAGCCCGCACCCCCCAAACCAGTACCTTTGCTCCAAATACCAAGTGGAGTTCAAAGTCAAATGCCTGCAGTAGACATCAAAGATCTTATAGCTCTAAGATCTTTGGTAGACATTGCATTCGCAACATGTGTAGAAAGGAACTGCAGATGCTGGTTTAAATCGAAGATAGACACAAAAACCTGGAGTAACTCAGCGGGACAGGCTGCATCTCGCCTGCCTGTTCCGTTGAGTTACTCCAGCTTTTTAAGTCTATCTTGCATTTGAAACACGTTGCATTGGAAGGCTGGTATTTACTCTGGGAATGTAATGCACTATTTGCCACACTATCGTATCTTTGCGCACACTACAACCCCCAGCCTGCACTCTACAAACAATACAGCCCAAACAAAACCAAGTGGATATCAAGTATTTGCAGTATAAAGACATTGCTTTGTTGCATTTGCAGCTTGTTGATCGTGTTACACTGTAGAGGTGATAATTACTCTGGGAATGGTAGTCTTCTCTCCGGCACACCACAAGTTCCAGCCTGCAACGCCCGAATATGTCAACGCAAACAATAACAAGTTAAATTCCTGCATTAATTGCTGTTTTGCAGCATTTGCAACATGTTGCACTGGAAGAGTGATAATTACTCTGGGAAATGTTGTCCATTCTCAGGCACACTGCAACTCCCAGCCTGCACCATCCAAAAAATACCAAGTGGATCTCAAGTTAAATGCCTGCCGTAACCAAAGATACTAAGAGGGCCATAACTCGCTTTGCAGTAATTTGCAACGTTTTTCACTGTAAGGGTGATAGTTACTCTGGGAAATGTAGTCCTCTCTCAGGCACACTGCAACTCCCAACTTGCTTCGTCCAAACAACACTGCACAAACAATACCAAGTGGATATCATGTTAAATTCCTGCAGTAGACTCCAAAGATCCTATAGCGGAGCGCTCCGCTATAGGATCTTTGGTAGACTCTGCTTTGCTGCATTTGCAACGTGTTGCGCTGGAAGGGTGATATTTACTCTGGGAAATGTAGTCCTCTGTCCGGCACATTGCAACTCCCAGCCTGCACAATCCAAGCAATATTGCACAAATAATAAGATTCAAAAATCACAAATGCTCTTGAGACAAATTCAGACAAAGAAGTGTTTTTATTAATTTCATATTCTGCAGAATAGGTGTCTCTCCTCTGATGTCCCCTGGAGGCACAAAGAAAATGGAGATGCTTTCTATCTTTATACCCTTCTTCACTGTGGTCACTACCTCAGGTCTCCCCATCGAGTTTCGTCCAATCATAACATAAAGCCCACATTCACACGAGAAAGTCCAGGAATGTCTCGGACCATTTCCTGACGTCAAGACTCCCAAGGCCTTCTGCTGAAGTTGTTATCTGTTTGCTACTTTTTATCTAGAATTTCTCTCTGTTCTGTATATTGTTACTTTATTCTACTAGCAGTCTGGCTTCTGCGGATAAGCTCATTTCTTTCTAAGTTATATTTTTCAGAGTTCTAGTATAATTCAATCATCCCTATTAACCCTTCTCTCACAAATCCACCATTTTTCTTTTTGCTACGCATCTTTTGAATTATACTATATCTTCCTTTTCTAGTGCTAGCAGCAGATTCTTCGCCTCCCTATCCTCCTCTCGCTAGTCATACTGTGTTCTGAAGGCCAGCGCAGGGAATAATACAACATCCGAATAGGCACAAAGTCAATGGTTCCTTCCCTTCACGCACAGTCTACGGGCTGATATTGTCCGGTGGGGCCTCCACAGGACCCTTAAATCGGTTTGCGTGTGTCCACCCTTTTTCTTTTGTTCGTACTGCTGTCTCGGTGATTAATAACACAAGGTAGGGTCCAGTCCACTTTGGTTGCAGCTTTTCTTCCTTCCATGATTTTACAAGATCCCAGTTCTCTGCTTTCACAGAATGGATTGGCAAGTCGAGATGGGGACTCTGTGCCAACAGCTCCTTGGTTTTTAATTCTGTAATAGAATGAGATACTGCCAGTAAGCAGTTACTTAAGAAAACATCATTACCATGGTGGGTATTCCTTCTATCTTTCCCAAATAATAAAAACCTAACTTGTTCAACCTTTCTCTGTATCTTAGTTGCTGAAACCCAGTCAACATTCTAATTGATCTCCTCTGTACTCTCTATTTTAACCTTTTTCCTATAATTATGCCTACCAAAATTATGCACCATACTCCACAATTGACCTCACCAATACCTTGTACAATTTAACATTACAACCCAACTTCTATACACAATGCTCTGATTTATAAAGGCCAACACACCAAAATCTTTCTTTACCATCCTTTCTACACGAGATTCCACCTTCAGGGAATTATACACAGTTGTTCCTAGATCCCTCTGTTCAACTTCATTCCTCAATTCACAATCATTTACCATGTAAGTCTAATTTGAATTTGTCCTGCCAAGTTGTATCACCTCACACTTATCAACATTAAATCCATCTGTCATGTTTCAACCCAGTCTTCCAAATGACTTAAATCTCTCTGTACATTTTTTTAAATCTACTTAATTATTCACAACACCACGTATCTTAGTATTATCTACATACTTCTTAATCTATCTTACCACACCAACATCCATATTATTGATTCACATGACAAACAACAGTGGTCCCAACACACATCCCTGAGGTACCCCTCTAGTCATTGACCTCCAACCTGATAAACATCCATCCACCATTACTCTCTGACATTTCCCAACAGTCACTTTTAATCCATCTTGCTATTCCTTACTAACCACTTCTTAACCAACCTTATTTCCTTTATTGAACTTTGTCAAAGGCCTTACTGAAGTTCACCACTTTAACCTCATCAATTTTCCTAATAACCTCTTTTAAGAAAAATCAAGATTAGTCAAATGTCACAATCACAAATCCATGCTAATTCTTCCTAATCCTACCCCACTTATCCAAATTCCTATAATATTGTCTTTAGTATCCTTTCCATTATTTCCCACCACTGATGTCAAACAAGTTCTTGTTAAAACTCTACTCTTCTTTGTCCTCCTGTTCAATTACCTCAGGGCTATTGTCTATTCGTACCTGTGGGCCAGCCCTCATGTAATTATTGAAATCGTACTAGGTATCTCAACCTTCTAAACGAACATCGGTCGGTGATTTAGAAAACTCATACATACACCTTGTCTTCAGGTTTAAAGGGTCCTTCTTCCTGGTCCATCTCCGACAGCTTTTACTTTACCTGTTCATAAATAGACTTGTATATCATTATTAACTGTTTCATATACTTTTTAAATTCTAATCGGTAACTGTTCCAAACTCGGTCCCTTGCAGGAACTTCTCCATTGTGTCACCTGCTGGTTAGTTTGCATGCAACATTTCTTCAGTGTCCAATGGCAGAGCATTACACAAATCTTATTTATTTTAACCTTCAATGTTCCATTTATTCTTTTCATCAAATGAAAACAATCCGTTGTCAAAGCTGATTTCTGTAGGTTTACCAAACCTCTTAATTACCTTATTCAACATAAACGACACTACAGTGCTCATACCTAAATCGATTCAGACTTACCCTGGACATCTCTTCCAGATGCTGTTTCAGCTGCTTTGTCTGCATTTTAATTTAACTTCTTTGACATGTACTTTTTCCATTTCACCATACAATTTCAAAATTCCCAATCTAGTCTGAACTATATCCTACCTTTCCCAAGGTCATCATCTGCTGTCTTATATTCTGAAGTATTTCTCTCTCTTCACTTGTGGAACAAACCAACAAATTGTCCACATCAACAAATACTTTCTAAGGGTATACCATATAACCATATATCGAACCTGCCTCCACCACCTTCACTGGAAGCTCATTCCACACAGCTACCACTCTCTGAGTAAAGAAGTTCCCCCTCAACTTTCAACTCTGCCTTTCCCATCTAATTAAAAAACCTACCTCATCCTAGCCTTTCTTGACATCCTTCCTTAAATCCCTTTCTCTCTCTTGGGGGACCCCAGTCCAGTTAGGGCTTATAATCTCCAGATTAATTTCACTCCTGATAGGACTTTGAGGAAAAGTTCCCCAAGACATGTATTATTGGCATGTAATTCTCTGGCCCCGCTTGGTTCCCTCATAGGACTCACTTGTGTCAGTTCATCACTTATTTCAGTCTTTTCAACCAGGGGCTTTGTTCATTGACATTGACCGCAGAGACCAACTGTTTGCTGAATCGGGGGTTGGAAATAAATGACAATCCCACCACCTCCTTCAATTCTGCTTGACTTTAAGAAGAATGACTTCCACCACAATAGTTCATAATATAATGTCCACATGCCTTCTTTTTCTTGTCCATTTTCAACTCTCCACCTTTTCATTCCCCTTTGTTCCTTGGGGTTCACCTTAAGTGGGTAACATTTGCTGAGGGGCCTGCATACCCTCGGTCATGACGGCATCCAACCTGAAGATGGCGCTGTAGCCGGTAAGTTTGTGAGCGGCGGCCATGTTTGTAGTCTTTTGTCGGCCCGGTTGTAACAATTTACATCATCTTTATCTGACACTTAGTGGTTCCCACTACTTTTACCAATGGTGCCTTCAAATCTTTCATGGCCAATAATCGTCCCACATTCTCCTCCTCCAAAGCCCTAATCCATTTCCTTCCCCATCAGGGATATAGGGTGAGGCATTTTTATTTATTATTTATTTTAATTTTTTTTTTTTTTTTTCTTTTATTTTTTTTTTTAGCCCTCTCAGTTTATGGGTGCCCCAAGGGATAATCTGTCATCCTGTCGTCTCTCTACTTCTCTCTCTCTCTCTCTCTCTCTCTCTCTCTCTCTCTCTCTCTCTCTCTCTCTCTCTCTCTCTCTCTCTCTCTCTCTCTCTCTCTCTCTCTCTCCCTCTCTCTCTCTCTCTCTCTCTCTCTCTCTCTCTCTCTCTCTCTCTCTCTCTCTCTCTCTCTCTCTCTCTCTCTCTCTTTCCTCTCTCTCTCTCTCTCTCTCTCTCTCTTCTCTCTCTCTCTCTCTCTCCTCTCTCTCTCTCTCTCTCTCTCTCTCTTTCCTCTCTCTCTCTCTCTCTTTCCTCTCTCTTTCCTCTCTCTGTGTCTCTGTCTTTCCTCTCTCTGTCTGACTCATAGAAACATAGAAACATAGAAATTAGGTGCAGGAGTAGGCCATTCGGCCCTTCGAGCCTGCACCGCCATTCAATATGATCGTGGCTGATCATCCAACTCAGTATCCTGTACCTGCCTTCTCTCCATACCCTCTGATCCCCTCAGCCACAAGGGCCACATCTAACTCCCTCTTAAATATAGCCAATGAACTGGCCTCAACTACCCTCTGTGGCAGAGAGTTCCAGAGATTCACCACTCTCTGTGTGAAAAAAAGTTCTTCTCATCTCGGTTTTAAAGGATTTCCCCCTTATCCTTAAGCTGTGACCCCTTGTCCTGGACTTCCCTAACATCGGGAACAATCTTCCTGCATCTAGCCTGTCCAACCCTTAAGAATTTTGTAAGTTTCTATAAGATCCCCTCTCAATCTCCTAAATTCAATCTCCTAAATTCTAGAGAGTATAAACCAAGTCTATCCAGTCTTCCTTCATAAGACAGTCCTGACATCCCAGGAATCAGTCTGGTGAACCGTCTGTATCTCTGTGCCTGGCTCTCTCTCTCTCTCTCTCTGTCTGTATCTCTGTGTCTCGGTGTCTGTATCTCTCTCTCTCTCTCTGTTTCTTCAACTTGAATGTCTACCATAAAACAACAAACCATAAAAGCTGGTCATGTTTCATCAATTAACTTATTTCCAATTATTTCAATCCATATTCACCATTATTTTAAATGTCCAATTCCTAACACTAGATACAATTTTCCAAATTAACTTTACTGACAAGAAATCTAAAAGAACATCAAGAAACGATTAAAAGAAAATCAAAAGCTGATTTTTACAACTTCCCTTTTTCAGGTTACGAGGATACAAAGAGTTAATTGTACAGCTTGTTCGCAATCCAATTTGAACTACAGTACAAATGCTCGCCCCCGCCACTGTGTTCAATTTTACAACTTGCTCATTCCAACCTTTCATCTTACAACCATTCGTTCCAAACCGGTTTTTACATACAAATCACATTCGTTCCGTTCTTACTTCAAATAGATTATTCATTTTATATTTTCTCCCTGTCCTGCACTGTTGTCCCTGGCCTTTGCCGTCTTCTTATCTGCTAATTTCGGGAGTAACTCCTTCATCATCCTGCTCTCTCTGTTCCTTATTTGCTGTTTTTCTACTGCCTGCAACATAATCTTTACTACTTGTTTTTCACTTCTGTGAAAAGGAATTGATCTAACTGTTCTTGTCAGACCTAAAGAATCTTCAAGGAGGCTATTTAACAAACCCCCTTCCCCCTCAGGGTCCTCTCCTAGGTACCTCCCTCGGGGGTCTAATTTCAACCGAACTTATCTTCCCCTTCTGCCCTTTGACTCCCCGTCCTGTTGGCCGGGTGATTTTCGTCCACCCCGGCCCCTGTCTCTCTTTCCTTTGGGTATTTTGGCCCCCTCCGGCTCTGCATTTGTCCCAACGGACTATACCTTATCATGTTGGCTTCTCCAACCCCTGGGTATTTCCTGCCCTCCAGGGTCCAGCATTTGCCCCAACGGACTATTGGGCAGAATGCGGGGATTTGGCCCACAGCCTTTTCCCCTCCCTTTTTCTAAACACCGTGTTTAATTACCTTATTTATCATCATATTCTTAATACCATCATCATATTCTTAATACCATGTTCATCATATTCTCAATACAGTGTTCATCATACCTGCCTTGCCCGTACAAGGTCTTTCCACAATCGCCCAGGAAGTACTTTATTAGTCATTGTTCCTACCTGGGTTCTGTGCACAGAAATTGCTCGATTGATTTTTCACGATTTCCAACTACTCCCACTTCTTTGCCGAGTCTCTGTGTGGTCCGGATACTACTGCTTAAACAGCTGATGGCAAGCAAGGAGTCTGAGACTGCTGAACTCAGCAAGGTGCACCTTCCCTTCGTCCGTCTACTCCCGTCAGCTGTCTAGAGTATTGGATCTCGGAACGAGCCCCCAAGTTGTGAGATTCAAAAATCACAAATGCTCTTGAGACAAATTCAGACAAAGAAGTGTTTTTATTAATTTCATATTCTGCAGAATAGGTGTCTCTCCTCTGATGTCCCCTGGAGGCACAAAGAAAATGGAGATGCTTTCTATCTTTATACCCTTCTTCACTGTGGTCACTACCTCAGGTCTCCCCATCGAGTTTCGTCCAATCATAACATAAAGCCCACATTCACACGAGAAAGTCCAGGAATGTCTCGGACCATTTCCTGACGTCAAGACTCCCAAGGCCTTCTGCTGAAGTTGTTATCTGTTTGCTACTTTTTATCTAGAATTTCTCTCTGTTCTGTATATTGTTACTTTATTCTACTAGCAGTCTGGCTTCTGCGGATAAGCTCATTTCTTTCTAAGTTATATTTTTCAGAGTTCTAGTATAATTCAATCATCCCTATTAACCCTTCTCTCACAAGAGGGAAAGATAGGGTTAAGCTGTGATTGAATGGTGGAGTAGACCAGATGGGCCGAATGTGGGGATGTTTATGTTAAATTCTATCGTGTGTTGTGTTCCTTTTTTATTCGTACCAATTGGTGCATGTGACAAATGTAAACTTGAACTTGAACTTGGACTTGG